>NW_021319857.1:154309-249571 GCF_001605985.2 Dendrobium catenatum | reverse complement strand
ATATCTTTAATGATTTAAATATAAGCATTATTAACTACTTTCTTTTCAAGAACTCTCCATAGCACTTCTCTTGAGACTTAATCATATGCTTTCTCTAAATCAATAAATATCATATGTAGATCCTCCTTATTCTCTCTATGTTTCTCCTTCAAACTTCTCAATAAATGTATGGCTGCAATAGTAGACCTACCCGACATGAATCCAAATTGATTTTGAGAAACATTAATATCACGCTGCAACCTACGCTCCATAACTTGCTCCCATAGTTTTAAAGTATGACACATTAACTTAATTCCTCTATAATTCGCACAATCTTGTGCATCACCTTTATTCTTAAAAATAGGAATTAGTACACTCATTCTCCACCCATCTGGCATCTTTTTAGTCTTCAAAACAGTATTAAAAAATTTAGTAAGACAAGAAATTCCTTCATCTCCTAAGCATTTCCACACCTCTATTGGAATATCATTAGGTCCAACAGCTTTTCCACAGTTCATTTTCTTTAAAGCCTTTCTAACTTTGATTTTACTAATACACTGATAAAAAAAAAATCTTTATTTTCATTTAGGTTGCTAAGGCTACTAAAGTCAATTGTATTTTCACATTCTTCATTAAAAGTTTAGCAAAATATTTGATCCACCTTTGTTGAATATCATCTTCTAAGACAAGTACTTTTTTATCTTCATCTTTAATACACTTCACATGAATTAAATCCTTACTACTTCTATCTCTTTATTTGGCTAATTTATACATATATCTTTCTCCCTCTTTAGTATCTAATCTATTATATAAATCATTAAAAACTAAGATATTCACAAAATATCACAACATTAAAAAAAAATCACCATATGGTTCACTCCCCTATATGACACAATAATTAGACATAACACTAGGTTGATTCCAACATATGTATTATAAGTTCTACATTTGGGCATGCCAAAAGCCAAAAAGGCAACTAGCAAAAAGGGCAAAAGCCCCAAATTTCTTAATTATAAACATTAAACACAAATCAATAACCTCGATGACATAAAATTAATCTTCAAATGAATGTAAACCTCATCGCAATTAATTTTTTCCATCACACAACTGACAAACCATTACATAAAATGTTAGGCCTTCCAATGAAAGTAAGAGCCACCCAATTAATTTGGGTAAATGCAAAGCTAACAAACCAATTAATGTAAAACTTGGGATTTCCTCTGATGTAAGAGCAACCCAACATGAATCAAGCCAGCTCACATGCTAACAAAGCCAACAATGAAAATCAAACTCGCAAATAAAAGCTCATATGTGTCTTAAAATGCTTCATCAGTTTAAAATTGTGCAATATGAGGCTCGCCTTGAGGCCTGCCTTTGTGCAATTCCAGTAAAAAACACCTCGATGCTTATGCCTTGAGTTTTTTTATGAGGATTGCGCCTCAACTTGGTTGAGGCCCGCCTTGCCTCACGCTATATATATTAAAACATACATAAATATTGAAGTAAATGCCTGACATTGGACTCTATAGGAGAGGTGGAAGGGGATAGAGCAGTTCACCATAATGATGATTCAAATAAAGAACCCCTTAGTGATGACAGTGCTGATGACTTATGAGTTCTTATGTAATATGTCATTGATATTTATTTTTAAAAATCGAAATTATATGTTAATGAAAAGAATATTGGGATTTCGGAAAGATAGAATTTTGAGTTGAACTATATTTCATGGTCTTATTATTGAGATATTTTGATTTCACTTCATATCTTATGTTTTTTAATGTTTTATATTATTCACTCATTAGTATATAACAAATTTATCATTTTATGTTTACGCAATCTTTTGATTTTGAGGCTTACGACTCAAAACGCCTTGAGGCTTACGCCTTGCCTCACGAATGAAAAACGCCTCAATACCCGAATACGCAATTTTAAACATTGAGTCAAACTATAACTTGTGGACAACAGATAATCACTTCAAGCCCACTAGCTCTTGTTCTTCGAACCACATGTGATTATGTTTTTTTGCTTCTAAACAATTTAGTGAAATTGGTATGGCTAGATTCATGAGTTTCATTAATCTCAAAAGCACATCTTTGGTGTGTACTTCCAACGTAATCAACTTGGAATACCTAAGATGAGGCAATTCATGGTTGTTAATTAGATTCCTTAGACATTATAGCTTAAAACCCTCTAACATTAGCACTTGGTAAAAATGAGCCTAGGTATTTCTTTAATAGGGAGTGCTCTAATGTAAGAGAAAAAGATAATTATCTATGCGGGCTTGGGCCCACAAAAATTTTGACCTCATTTTGATCTAGCACCAAGGGAAATATAATTAAAATATGCCTAATCTACCTCAAAGAAAACAATTCTAATTTTTTCTCATGTACATAAGGGAAGATTGAGGAATGATATCGGTTTTTCTTGAACAATCATTTTTTTAAACCTCTATTAAAGATAATTTCTATCTATCTCTAGTTAGGTCGCTTCGGGCACTATATAAATATTGGGTGATATGTCCTTCATTTATACATAAATCATGAATGGCATCAAGTACAATCTACCCATAATCCAGTGACTATCAAACCAATAATCTAGCGACCATCAAACCCATGGTAGTGATAGTTACTGTATTATTCCACTCACCAAAAAAAAAACAATACATATCCAATATGATCTAAAATTATGCAAACATTCTCCATTCCAAATAGAATTTGACTTCTTATACAAAGCCAAGAAAGAATGCATCATCAAAGAAAGCAAAAGGCATGCCCAAGGATTGAACTCTCAAGACTTTATAAGTTCACACCCGACATCAAATTCTAGAAGCTACCAACCCTACCTAATTGAAATGCTATGGTGGATTGAGAGAAAAAAACATAAGAGCTATTTTGAGAGGTTGCTAACTTCATACGCCACATAAAAGGTTGTCCTCCCTAATTTTTTAGGCATTCCATAATCAATAAGAGGAAAGAACTAATAAAGGGGTTTGGCAAGCTAATCGCACATCTGCCATCAAATTGTCTTCAAAGAAACAAAGATGTGGCCTCAAGGCAAAAAAATAATAAGTGGCTTCTCATAAAGCTACTTCCTCAAGGTAAGACTCACATTAGATTATTCGTATCTAATAAAAGATACCACAGTGAGCATCACAGCATGACATTTGGGCGTTAAATTGTCCACATAGCCATTATTGGAAGCTTCCAATAGCAAGATTGGAGGTTAAAACCTCCAATCACAAATTCTTCCGCAAACAATAAAGAGAGAGGACTCGCAAAAAGGTTAGCAAGCCAATCACAAATTCCCCAACAAATTATACTTAAACTTCAAGATAAAATTATGAGTGGCTTCATAGAAAGTTGGTTCAAATAAGACTTGTACTCTAAAAGAATTGAATCACACAAATGACATAGAATGATGAAGACCAAAGCATGACATCTAGGAAACAAAACTCCAAGGAATCACATATAAAGGGTAGCATTTCACAAATTCAAAACATTTATCTACAATGCCCTCTATACAACCAATGACAAAGGATTTCCAAAAAACACACGTGCCATGATTGCATTGCACAATTCAAGTTCTTTTAAAAATGGCATGGAATATTAAAAATCATGAATAATTTATAAAAATATCAACAAATATTCAAGAAAAACATCATAATGCAAAAAAGACACTAACAAGTCAAATAAATAGACTATAATATTATTTTTAAATATTAAGTGCATGTACTAAGCGGCCTGTAAATTTACTAGTATCATAAAAATTTTACAATGGTATTATAGGAGTTATGGCATTGCACAGTTCAGGCGAAGGCCAATGAGTTCTGAGAATAAATTGAGGAAGCAACAAGAGTATGAAAAAAATTTAATAACCTAAAATGGACATGACTGTGTTGATTCTTAACCTAAATAATTTAGTTGAAACCATGTCAATCCTATAGCAAATATTTTTTACCCATAACTTAACCTTAAGAAGTCATCCTTCACCAAGACTCTTAATTCATGCATTCAATAGTTCAACATTAATAGAAAATAGTAAGCAAACAAAAAACAAAGTAAATCATGAATAGAGTTTAGAATGGAAATGAAAGTGGATAGATAAATATCAAGCCCTTCAATAATCATATAATTAAAACCACGGCATAGAATGTGTTGATCCATGAAAAAGATGTCATTATTTATCTATCATATTGATCACAAATCTCCCAACAAAACATTTTAAAAGATAAAATGGATAACCTCACAGTGAAGTTTGAAATGACTTCTCAAAGAAAAGAGGCTTTAAAAAGAATCACATTCTAATAGAGTCAAGTCCCATGAAAAGAAATCACAATGAGCATTGGGGCATGACAACCAATTTTTATAGTCCTTTTTATAAATGGGGAAATTTTAATCAAGCCTCTCAAATAAAATATTGAAAGCTACCTAAAAGATCTCCGTTGAAACAAGAAAATACTTAAGATTCAATGTCTAATAAAACCAATGGATAATATATCCAATCACTTTGATGATTTGACAAACTTGAAGAGCACATAAAAGAACTCTATACCCTTATTCATGATCGGGTATAATATAAACCAAGTAATCTCAAGCAAACAAGCCTAATGATATTTCCTTATACAATGTGCCTAAGGTAGAGGCATTATACAAATAAAACTTTAGCTGTTGAATCAAAAATACATATACATTGGCTCAATAAATTCGTATCAAGCGAAGTGTCACTCCACTTAAACAACCTCTAAGGTCAAAAAAGTCAAACAATAAGTTCGGATCAAGCGAATGTCACTCCACTTAAACAACCTCTAACGCCGAAAAAGTCAAACAATTTCAACAGAACAAACCTAGTTATAGATTTGATCGCATGAATCTAACATAAGCTTTCAATAAATTGAATATAGGTATATATGTTGGTTTAAAGAGTCTAAGGATTAAGCAAGACCCTTCCCAGCTTGCAAACCCAAGTGTAGAGTTAATTGCAAAGATCCCCAACTAGTCTTGCTCTAGTGACTCAATCCTTCTTTGGCACAATCCCACCACCAACTTTTCTCTCATCGAGCCCCAAAAAAGCTCACACTCATCACTCGCATCTCCCCCTCTACACCCGTCAACCGTGTCTCTCCCTTAACGCATAATAACCCCACATACCCACTCCAGCTTCCGCGTCGAACTCTATGAGCTTTCTGAAAATGAGAATGTTAAGTTCTAACATGACACTTAGAAAGGATAAATAAAAGAATTATTATATTAGAGAAGCAATTGGAGTATATCTATTGAAGATGATGAAGTTCAAAATAGACTAAGATGGTTTAGAGATGCTCACAAACAATAGAACTTAGACTCATTAAATGGGTAAATGAACATAGTGTCGATGGATTAGTACAAAATTGGAAGATATATAATAATATGGATAGAAGTTGCTCAAATTATTTGCAAGGAATAGGCTAACAGCTCATGCAACACTCAATATTAATGCATAAAACATGAGGGTTCAAAGAGCCAATCCCAAATAGTTAAGATAAAGCTATTGATAAAATGAAATATCTTTGGAAACTCTCCAAAATTGAAAATCATAAGGCTTCCTCCAAAAGGAGCAAAAGCATACGAGCAAAAGTCAGAGGGATGGTCTTCAATTCTCTTAAAATGGGCTAAATAGAAAGATAAGAATACATGCATCAGCTCAACTATAACAGCAAACATAGAAAGACAGAAACAGCGAAGTATGGTCAACGTACATAGTATATAAAACTAAACAATTTCAACTCTATCATAAATAGGCGAAATTTGTAATTCAAACTATTTGGGTAAAACTAGCAATCAAAGGAGAATATTCTGGAAATAAAAATGTGCTAAGAAGAGGGAAGGGAATTACGTAAAGGCAAGAATAACACTGATTTCGAACCCAAAAATTAAACCATGTATATCATTAGATAGAAGGCAGGCCAAACCAAACAACCCGCCTCTATATCTTGGAAAGCTAAGCTTTTAAATAGAAATACTGACATGGAAAAGCAAGGAGGGGGAGCTGACCGCATATTTTAATGGGGGCTTCGAGCTCCAATAGATTGGGTTGCTGTAGGAAGATCTCCCTTGAAACAACGCAGAGCTGGCGGATCTCAGCCTCGGAGAGCTGCACTTGCTTGGCTGGTTTCGCCGTTCTCACCTCCAGCAGCCTATTGATAATATCTTCGAGCAGCGACGAGTCAATGCCTTGCCCTAACGATGCCGCCATCTCCGTCTCGCTGCTCCTTCGACCGCCGCCTATTAAAAAATTTTTGTAGGAAGCAAGCTAACACCAAACTGGCAGAATTCGATGAGGATATTGAAGAATAAGAGGTAAATCAATCGGCAAAAAAGAAAGGGTTTTTGGGAATTTACAGTAATGAAGAAATACTGTGTTAGGGTTAGATCTTGGAGAGGAGCAAGAGCACGGGGGGCGGACTCTGCAACGCCGTAGCGGCGGCGAGGACCGAGATGCACGCCGCGTGGCTTTGTTTTCTCTTCTCCTTCCTCCTCTTCTACTACACTTCTACGCGGCTGAATAAGATCTGGAGTTTGGGTCTCAATGTCTGCTAGCTCAGCGATGTAGCGGAGGGAGGCTTCATTGGACCAGTCAAGGCTTTGTATAGTAATTGTTGAATTGTCTTTTTTGTTTTTTTATATATGAGCTTAGTTTTTGTTAGTTTGGCATAAATGAAGAGTGCCGCATAAGTAAAATAGTTAAAATGCACTATAAGTTTTATTTGTATGAAGGATTAAAAGTAATAATGATTTTATTCTTGAAGGAGTTTGTGATTCTATATTATCTTAGATTTGTTGAATCTAAGTTGTGATTTTCTTGTCTAATGTGTCTTATTTTTCCACTAGGCTGCCATATGGATTACTCCAATGTCATTTGGTATCTAGGCCTGATAAGATTTCACATATGAAGATTATTCAATGACCAATGTATGAAATTTTTATTGAAGATTTATAACTAGAAATTTGTCACTTGTCAAGAAGGCTCGTTGTTATAAAAAAACAGGAAAAAGCAAAACATCAAAATAAGATAGAAGAACATGTTGATGGTGATGAAGAGAATCATTTCGATCAAGATTTCTCCAACGAAGACAAATAACCCCTACATTTTTCCATGTGAGGGGTCTAAAGAGAGCCAATACTTTGGGATCAAAATTGATATACTCGATTTCAAAGAAAGGTTAGATTCGGACAAGTTCATCAATTGCTTACACACAATTGAATGAATTTTAGAATTCAAGAAGGTTCCGCCATAACGCATAGGAAAGTTGGTGGAAATTTAGGTTTTGTTTGTGACATGTTCTTATTGTTTTTTAAAACAGCTTTCTAGCAAGGAGAATGAATAGCTATAACCTAATATCTTTCCAAAAAAGATGCACGATGCAAGGGAAAATTGTAACTTGTGATTTATGGAGAGAGTAATGAGAATGTGGCGTCAAACATAATGATGGAGAAAACTCAGCTTGCCCACACAACCCTGTTCATGAGCTTACAAATGATCTTGATTAAAAAAGGGAAATAAGATAAATGTGTCCAAACAATGTTTTGTTCAATTTTCAATTAGAAGCAAGCTTCAAGAACAAGTATTATATGATGTTATCCCTATGGATGCTTCCATCAATTGTTGGAGTGACCTTCGAAATGTGACTAGAAAATCGTATATCTTCTTACCAACACGTACTCCATCAAGGATGGAGTCTCTATTTTGTTGGTGTCATTGAAAGAAGATGTCTCCACTATAACAAAAAAAATCAATTAGTGTTGCCTCACTCATTATTCTTACGGGCTCTTAAGGAGGCATGCACAAGTTTTGAATTCATGGTGATATAAACGAATCCAGATAAAACATTGGTTGCGGGAGTCATTAAGCCATTGTTATAGTAATTTTTGGATATCCTCAATGAAGCTATTCCATTAGAGATACCTCCAATGAGTGAAGTGAAGATATCATCATCATTATTCCTAGTCCAACTATTCCTTTTCTTTCCTTCTTATCACATTTCTTCAAAAGAGCATCAAGTGTTCTAAAATTAAGTGGACTAAGTGATTACAAATGGATCCGTGAGGCCAAGTGCTAGCCCTTGTGCTATTATGGTTCTCCTTACACTAAAAAAATGAATCATGACAAATGTGTATGCACAATCGGGTTGTGAACAAAATAGCCATTGAGTTTTGATTTTTCATTCCATTACTAAAAAAATTGTTTGATCAATTGCATGGAACTATTCTTTTATCTAAGATTGATTTAAAGAATGTGTGTCATCAAATATGAATGTGTCATAGGGAGTGAGAAATGTCATTCAAAACTCGTGGCGAGCTATACAAATAGGTTGTTATGTCATTCGAACTATCTAATGTGCCAAGCACTTTTATAAGACTACTGAACCAAAATTTTCACCCTTTCTTGAAAAAAATTATTGTATCTAATTTTGAAGACATTATGTTGTACATTCAAACTTTGAAAAAGCATCTTCAATATCTTCAATAGATCATTGAAGGTCTTTGTGAGCACCAATTGTTTGCCAACCCCATAAAGCCTGAATGTAAGGCGACTAAAGCTAATTTTTGGGCTTTGTGATTTCTTTTATAGGAATGAAGATGGATTCTGCAAAAAATCAAGGCTATTATGAAATGGTCTATCCCACAATCCTTTTTTCAAATTAATGATGTTAGCCTCTTTGCATTGTTGACTCATCAAACACCTTAGTTCTATTGCCACATGACCCGTCGAACTCAATTTTCTCAATTCACTTGGCAATTTTTAGTTGTCTAAAGCATGTGGTGACATCAACTCTTATTTTGGTGTCACCTAACTTTTATTTTTGGACATTTAAACCATTTAAGGAAAACTCACACACACAACGCATACACAAAGACTCGAATCCAAGACCTTCTCTTAGTTAGAAGCATAAACTCTCAACCAACAGACCAAAGTGAGCTCTGTGTGTGTCACCTTAACTTCAATCAGGTTCTTAAGATATTGGCATTGGTGCGGTCTTGAGCCAGAATGGACACCTTGTGGCAACTGAAAAGCTTAATGCGTCCCGGATAAAATCCTCCATTTACCGAAAAGTGTTTTATGCTCTCGTGTGGGTTCTCCACCATTGAAGCCATTATTTATTGGCTAACTAATTCGTTCTATTTTGAAATCACGAAGCACTCCAGCACATTCATAGCCAAGGCGGACAACTTTTTCTGCAACATGATTGGATTATTTATTGTCAATTCATTATATATCGAAACATAAATTGGGCCATTCAAAGCAAGTGGTGTGGTCACTACATTACAAGCTGAGGTAATTGGATTTAAAAGTGCTGAAAGAATATATGGCCAAGATACTGATTTTCTAATATACAAAACACAGGTGATATTAAAAAAAAGAAGGGAGATTTACATACATACCACTATATTATTGCTATTTTACATATCTAACACCTCAAATATTAATATTACAACTATACCACCCAAAACCTAAGTTTACCTCAAATCTACCACTTCCTCCCGCACATAGCTCACGACGTTAAGGCACCACCCTTTCCGGCAACGATGTCCGACCCCTCGCCTTCCTCTGTGGTCGGCGACGGAAGCTCCCCGAATGGGCGGGGAGTCCATTTGGCCACTCTTCCATCTTTACCACGCCATGTTTGCATCGCGTACAGCTCGGGCGAGTCTTTGAAGAGTTCCGTGCTGATCGTGGACTCCAGCACACTGCTTATGGTGCAGGCTGTCTTTCATGGAAGCTTGGGAATTGGGTATGTGAAGTCCATGGCTTTCGTTCCTTTGATGGATGAAGTAGAGAAGGGGAAGCAATTTGTTTTCCTGATTGATGGTACAGGAAAGCTCAGTTCTTGACGTTGCCAAAAAAGTCTATGGTCACGACGGTGGTGAGCACGTTGTGGGTATGCCAAGGAGCTTTTGTTTTGCTTTTGTTGTAGTAATGGGTCTGCCATGGTGTTTTTAATTTGGCGAGGATGTTGGTTTCAAAGAGGACGGTGGAGGCGAGGCTGGAGCCGATGGCGGTGCCTTAACGTCGTGAGCTATGTGCTAGATGAAGTGATAGATTTGAGGTAAACTCAGGTTTTGGGTGGTATAGCTGTAATATTAATATTTGAGGTGTTAGATATGTAAAATAGCAATAATATAGTGATATGTATGTAAATCTCCCTAAAAAGAAAGTGGATTAAGAATTAGGCAATATGTGCTTGTACAGTTATGGAAAATCAAACTGCAAGTTGACAAGCTTGTACAGGTGAATATTGGCATCTTAATCATCCCAGAAGGGGCAAGAACAAACCTAGTTATTCAGGTGGTCGTATCACAAGCTACGATATAGGTTTATTTCCAATAAATCTCACCAAATAAACAAATCAATTACAGTTTGTATTGTTTGTTGTTGCCTTCATAAATCTCACCACAAAAATCTAAGTCATACAACCTGTCTATAATCCAAATATTAGTTATTAGACTAATCTAATGGCAGACATGAGTTGATTCCTTATCTGGATATTATTTATCACTTCAAGCCTAACTCTCTCGATACCATACCTGTAAGATTAGATGAATAAAGTGTAAAATTAGTTTACAAGGAAAAATAAAAACTTGGATCATGGTAGTTATAAAACAATCTTAAAGAAAGCACTTACCATATAGATGCACTCCTCCACCAACCCTTCGCCACCATATATTTTGAGAGGAAACAAAAAAAGAGTTGCTGCACCTTGAAATAGTAATTAGCATAATTTAATTGGGGAAGTAAAAAATTCTACGATCGTATATGAAAGCTATAAGGTTACACGCTCTGCTGATACACTTGAGAATTGAAATCTGATGTATATATATAGACCTATACAAAAGGAATCATCACAAGCAGCAACAGCAAAACTTGCTGCCATAAATTTCACTGCAAAACTTAATCCCAAAAAGGATCTCAATCATCATTTCTTTAACATTCTGAACAAAAGAAAACACCAGCACTAGTCACTAGTCCCCAGCAGACAGTAATGACTTCACCGTCTCATAGGTCATAAAAACAATACCAACGCTTGGAACAACTTTGAAGTACTCTGCCAAAATTCCTCTGTAAAGGCCACGAAATCCTTCAGAATGGATTATGTGTCCAAAAGCCCCAAACAAGCCTGATTTGTATACACGAGCTTTCCCTGCAGCACCTTCCAATTGCATCCGTCGCCTCACAAGGTCCAATGGGAAAGTCACTGAACGATAACAGGAGATAAAGAGTAAAGAAAAATTTACTGTACACAAGGATCAAGTTTACACAAAACTGCGACAGTGATGGATCATCCAGAGTTACTCCCTTAAAAGTTAACAGCTTGTTTTTATCATGAAGTGCACCAATGTTATTGCGACTACTGTATAAATGTTAACTACTCAATGGGTTTTCAAAAACATTTAGAGTAAACCTTACGAATCCTTATTATCTAACTGGCTTCAAGACAATTTATGCAATGTCTTCTTAATAAGTAGCAAGGCATTTCACAAGTAAAAGGTGCCTGGATCTTCTGTATATCTTCACTTGTTCTTATTTTATTCTACTAGCAATAAATACAAAAACAAGAGATATGGGTTTAAAATTAAAATAAAATATAATCAGAAAATAATAAATATATGAAGAGCAAGTATAAGCTATATGGTCTTACGCATTTAACTTAACACGACTTTCAAATAAAAAAAAGAAACCATAAAATAAGTGACGTTTTAAAGATTCAGCGTGGTCCGGTTCATATCCAAGCACATGATTTTAAGACTAAATTCTGATGGTGTTTTTTTGTTTTTTTATTGACCAGCACATTTAGCAAGTCTAGTGGAGAGGAATACGTATCATATCAGCCTTGTAGTGCTTACCAATGGGGAAGGAGTTGAAAAGTAAACTAAGGGGAATGAATGCTTCAAGTGGCTTGTAGGTTTTGCGCATGTGCTTTGGAAGATGAAGCAAGCTCACGTCCATGCAATTAAAGGAGATGGCTATTAGGCTTGTGTTGAATTCAGAAAATAACAGAGGTAAAAGCTTAATTTTATAGCACAAATTTGTCCATATTTATAGATATATATAAGATATCTTAATAAAAAAATAAATAATTACATAATCTGATAGGAAACACTTGGATTTACAAGTGTTTCTCACCAAAACCCAAAAGATCCAAGAGATAAAATTGCTGTCCTCTCAGTAAATACGGCAAAAACAGTAGAAAATGGGAACGATGGAAGAAATCGTAGGGAAAAACACTAGCAAACGATTGTATTCCCCTGTATGATGCAAGAAACAAGCAAGATAACTTTCCTTCGATTCTAGAGGAAGGAAATAACTCTCCAATCTCTAGCCGTAGTCTAGAGCCCAAAACAAGAAAACCACAAGAACTTCAAGAAACTTCAAAATGCAAGATAACCCTAATCCCCCCCTTCTCACTCTATTTAACCATAAAGGAGTTTTACAAAAGACCTCACTACCCCAAATATTTCAAAATATCTCTAAAAAAGACTCCTAAAACGCCCTATCACGTCGCGCTCCTCCGCCTGTTTGCGCGTGGTTCCGTCGGGTGAAGACCTGGACCGGTCCAGGGTGGACCGGTCCAGCCGGCTCCAATGCCGGCTTAACATAATCATACATAATTGCTCTAATATAATCCTTCCTAAATCAACCACCTAAATATGGAAGGAGATCAGCATGATCCAAATGAGCCTCCCATAGATTCCCATCCTAGCCGTGGGATCAAAATGACAAGGGACGGCTAGGATTTAATAGGCGAGCCTCCATGTAATTGGGAGAAATGTGACACAATGAGATATCCAAAATGATCTCTTGGAGAGTAACTTGGGATGAATTTATCCAAATTTATAAGGGTGGTCATTTTAGATCAATTTTGGAATAGTCAAGAAGTTAAAATGAAGAAATGTGATACAATGAGACTAAATTGGCCATACATAAATATTCAGGAGACTATCTGAAATTTAATCAAAGAGAGATTCTTCCTTGCTCACATTACAACAGAGAAAGGTGAATTGGTGAATTAACTTTGAATAAAAAAATAAACACTAGAAAGCTCTTCAAGCAATATTAGTAAATTGTCTCCAAAAAAAAGGCCCTAAGAAAATCGACTAGCATTGTTTTTAACCAACTACACCCAAGGATTTCATTTAATTCCATGAGTCACTTAAAAAGTAAATTCAAATCCCTGATAACAAACTTATTTTGGACTTTCATGATATTTTCAATTTTCAATTATTCAAGTACGTACTTGTTGAAGAAGCAATACCAGAGAGGCTTCCACACGCCAAGCTGATCAAAACAGAAGAATCATACGGCCTAGCATAAAAAATTATAAAACATACAATAAAAGGTGGTTATATAATGGAGAAAAAGTCATACAATAGACAAGACAATCTATACAACAAAATGCCAAGGCAATTACCTTTGCAATTGCCATCGAGCTCTCAAAGTTTCATAAACAGTAAAGCTAATGGCTATGCTAGGTCCAACACCCTGTGTTGTTCACTGGTGGGCAATTATAAACACAAACAAATGCACCTAATGGAAAGCATTGCAGGTTAGAATTTTTTTTTACCAATAATGTAGCTCCAAGACCTTTATACAATCCCCTTGAACCCTCATCTCTACATATGGAAGAAAGTGCATCACAAATGCCTCGATAATACATGATATTTGTCTGCAAAATTCAGTTAACACACACTTAAATTATCTCTAAGAAATATGATTAAAGTTTTGAGGATAAGGCTCTAACATAACAGAAATATTCATCCAAAGAGCTACCTGGTTAAAAATGGAGAGAAGTAACAGGATCAGAGTATTCTAAATGTTAACAGGAAATATATAGAAAGAATGGCAGTTCTTTTCCTAATAAATATGATTGCAACTACTACATTACAAGAACAGATGATCCAGGCTGCTCCAAATTGCTCATGTTCACATTGTAGGATCATCACTTCGATATTTTACCAATTTCATTTGGTTGTCAACCATTGCGGGCCAGCATATCTCAGCAGATTAAATGCACAAATTACACTAATTACAGGAATTAGATACAGATTTACATTTCTATTCTGCAAATGTATTAAATAAACTGCAGAAAAAGTTAGCTGCAAAAAAAATTGTAAATAATTGTTTCAACGGTCAACGTGGAAACTTAAAAGAAAAGAATAAAAAGAAGCAATGGTTGCAGACAAGTATTCCACTTTCTCCTCGTAGAATGGCAAGCTAAAAGTGATTATGATATGAAGCCCTAATACTCAGCAACATTGCTTGGTTGCAACTGCTGCAGAGAACAGAAAGAGAGGAATGGAGAGGGAGGAGAGGTGAGGGAGAGTGGGGTGTGTGTGAAAGAGAGAGAGAGAGAGAGAGAGAGAGAGAGAGCAATCTCAAGGTCAGGGCGAGTCAGGCTCAAATAGGGTGCACTTCACTCACTGAGCATCATGGAGGATGGTTCATGAAGGCATCATATTTTAAAAAATTCTTACCGCATGGACACCATAATACCATAAGCAATAATAGGAGACCGGAAACAAATATACCAAACAGACAACTGGCATACACAGTGCTATTGTAGAGAAAACTTGATGTGAAACCAACAAGAATTGCAAGGAACTAATAAAAGTATTGCGAAGCTTGCTACTTTAAGGATAAAGAGCCATAAGGCATGACTATAAGAATTTTCAATTATCAATTTTGTCGTAGTATGCAGTTACAAAACTTAGGAGATTAGAACAAGATAAGAAAATTTAGAAATTATCACAATAACACTAGATATGCCGTATAAAATCCAAAGCTTAATTTAGAAAGTTCACCAAGAGTTACCGTTCTCACTCACACTCAATATATGGTTTTAGCGGAGAGAAGCTTTCAGCAAACTAAACGACGCCACTAAGACGGTAGCAACACCAACGGCTTTGATCCAAGAGAAGGTAGTTGGAGGCGGAGGAGTGGACCGTCCGATGAGAAGCCAAGGTGCTCTGGGTTGTTGAATTTCAATCATCTCCGCAAGGCAATAAAGGATGTGGTTGACGTAGCTTTCCACAGAGTCGTCGTATTCCCAATCCGGTTCGTAGAAAGGAGAATGTCAATTTCTCCTTGTGCGTTGTAGGCAAAACCATGGTCGACCTCAGGGTCGGCCATCCATGGGTGTGGGAGGCTCCTCTCTTGGACTCCTTGAGGCGGCGGGTTTGTGAAGCAAGAAGGGAAGGAGAGGGAGGAGAGGGGAGGGCCGGTGGTGGGCTAGGGTTTGGATGTGAGAGAGGTGGCTATGAAAGGAATTGGAGAGGGATTTGATTGTAAAATCTGAAAATAAATTCAAATTTTAATTAAAGTGGGGTTAGGGAGGATTTCAAATTTGAAATTTGAAATTAAAGGAGTTTAGGAGGGAATTAGGCCTAGAGATTTAATTAATTGGATTCCAATTAATGTGATTGAAGAGAGATGGGGCGGCCGGCCCTATGGAGGGGAATTTGGGGGATTTATTTAATTGGGATTGTGGGCCCAAGCAATTAAATAAATTAAAGAAGAAATCTGAAATTGATTTCAAATTTGAGGGATTAAAAGAGTTACCAAATTAGGATAGGAAATTAGGAAAGAAATTAACTCAAATCTATTTGAATTTGAATTTAAAATCCCTCCAAATTTATCTTCCTAAATTAGGAAAGAATTCAAGACAATTGATGGAAGGTTAGGGGGTGGATGGCAAGGGTGACCGATGGTATGGGGGTCGGTAGAGAAGTGGTGGTGGAGGCAATGTGGTGGCACGGCGGCGGTGTGTCGAAGGAGATGAGAGGAACCAAAAATAAAGCCGCAAATCTCGGACCCTTCCAAAGGTTGACGGGTATTGCGATTGCCCACACCTAGGGCATTCCTTCTTCTCTCAAACTCAACATTGAGGGAGACAAAGAAAAACAGAAAATTTTTTTTCAATCAATCATCATCCCAATACATATGGGGCCATATATATAGGCCTCGACATGATAAAAGAAAATAGACTAGAATGCCCCTTGGGCTACAATAGCAAACTATTACCCATAGGGGTAAAATTGGAAAAACTGAAATATGAAAATAAATAATACATAAAGTGCATCAGAAGTAAAGGCTCTCCATCATGGCCATCGATCTCCGGTGTTTCCTCTGATAAACGCGTCGGAATCTCTTGTTGATGCCCCCATCAAAACTACTATTTCACGAAACCTTTAAAAGAATAAGAAAATTTATTCAGAGAGCAGCGGGATCTTAAAGCTTACTTGGCCCTTAGGGAACGCATCGATAATATTATTAAAAAGAATTCAATATTTAACCAATAAAGACTCAAACCTTCTTTTTAAATAGAAAATCACAACCCTTTATCTTAAATTTAATTTTAAAGTACATCTACATTTCTTTTTTATAACAAAAACAAATAAAATTATCTGACTTCCAACAAAATTCCCTATTTTAAATCCCATAAAATTTCCTATTTTATAAGTCGTAATGGTATTCACATTATTCTAATAGAAGGGGACTAGCTTATTCATAAATAATTAATAAATATCCAAATGGATTTATATTTTTTTTTTATCATTTTTGTCCCTTTCCTAAAAAATATAAATTCCTCTAAAAGGATTTTGCAGAGCTACAAAACATCATCAACATTGCAATATATGTAATTGAAAATTTTATAAACAACATTTTAAACTGTCAACTTGATAATTATCTTTGATATGCTTAAACGTTGGTAAAGAGAGAACGTGATGATTTGGAGACGAATGTGACCCTCTTGATAGTGGCAACATAAATATGACATGTGGAGGCTAATAAATTATAAATTATATAATAAAGAGTTTGTTGCTTAATATTTCAAAAAAAAAAATGATGGATGACAAATCATAGCATTATTCAAATGAATTTTAATGATTGATTTATTATGCAATTAAGATGAGCAATTCATTTATCACAAGAAATATTATATATTTTTTTTCTGGAAAAAAAATAAAAGAAATTATGTAACATTATCAATTAGATAAGATGATTCAATAAAATAAATATTTTCTAAATTTAATTAATTAAGCCAAATTGACCTTAGTTTGACCCAATTAATCCGGGGAAAAAGCTATGGGGGCATCGTGAAGGCCAACACCAAGCTCCTCAGGGGCAAACAACTTTATGAATGCAGAAGGTTAAGGACTATCTATATCCTTAGTAACAATGTCAACGTGAAGCCTCTGCCTCTGGACTGAAGGAAGATCAACAGTAAAAACTTTATCACAATAGGCCCTAAAAACCTTTCATTGAGGAGAGCATACAGTGATTATCTCAATGAGAGTGGGGTTACTGAGAGTCTAAGAATATTGGTTGCCTGGGAAAAGCCATCCCTAAAATATATAATTTGGATTTAGAAAGAGATGGGGATGGCTATGGTTTGATATTGAAGTAAAAAACAAAGAAGAATAATGAATTTGAGTTTTTTAAGCAGAGATGGAATCATGGCTTGGAAAATAGTTTTATATTTTAAAATTTTGGATTTTTTTTATGTTGGGGAGGGTGGAATATAACATTCAAATTAAAGAGGCATCTCTTGACTTGCATGATAATTCTTATTTATAAATACAGGGGACGTTCAATACTAGATTCTAACATTCAAAATAAAATTTCACATTTAAATTCAAATTTCAAAGAAGAAAGGAAGGAGGATGGTGGTTGGCAATTAAAAAGATGCTTGCATGAAAGCACCTCTTCATTTAAATTTTCATTGGAGAAATGTGATGGACCGGCCGATTTGATTGGAAAGGAATTAGAAAGTTTTCAAATCAAGAGGGAGTTGTTTAGGAAGTTCTTAATCAAAGAAGAATTGTTTAGGAAAGTTTTAATTATAATTGGGAGGGAATTATTTAGACCAAGATATCTAATTTTAATTTAAATATGAGAGAGAATTATTTAACGAAAGGGAAAAGGAATCAAGGGGGAATTGTTTATGAAAGTTTTAATTACAATTGGAAGGGAATTATTTAGGGCACGAGATCTGATTTAAATTCAAATATGAGAGAGAATTATTTAAAGAAAGGGGGTTGATTTGAGAGGGAATTAGGTGAGCCTATTTAAGATGGATCTTTGGGAGGGGAGTATTGTTAGACTGGTCCATTGGACCGGTCCAACGAGACCGACTTACGCTAACAAAGGCGAAAATGCCCCCTCCTATATGCGCTGAACGCACGCCCGGGCGTGCGTGAGCTGTTTAGGAAGGATTTTTGAGGGAGTTAGGAGGAAAATTTGAATGTAGGGGTTGTTTAGGGATTTCCTTTTGATTTGTATGCATTAAATAATTTGTTTTCCTAGGGTTATGGTATCTTGAATTTGGATAAATTTTGAGATCTCTTAGGTTTTCTTTGGGCTCTAGTGGTGCCTAGAGATTGGGAGAGATCGATCCTCCTCTCAAATAGAGGATCAATTGCACCTTGGTATTTTCCGTTATCTACTGTTTTCGTGATTTTTTGTGAATTTTTGTGGAGAAATCTCGTTATTTTCCAAAGATTGATAGGAAATACTTGAGATCTACAAGTGTTTCCTATCATAACTGTTTCACGGGCGGAGAAGGCGTCATAGAAAAAGCTTTTATTCATGTTTAACCATCATCATGGTTAAAATAGTAGATAAGTAATGAGTAGATCTAGAGAATCAACAGATATAGAAAGGCCAAAGGAGATGTCTCTGATGCTAGGTTCAAAAAAAAAAAAAGAGAAAGACTACTTTATTTCATACGCCAATCAAATAGCCATAGAAACTTTATATAGAGAATATATAGGCCAAATGGTGGACCAAAGATGGAGATGGAAGAGAGTGGCAGGCCAAGAGAAGAAAAAAAAAAGGAAAAAAATAAGACTAAATTTTGAGAAAAATAAATACCTAATGTTATTCTAGAAGCTATGGAAATAAGTAATCAGTCTTCTTATTCAGCGCATGACCATTTTTCCCTGGTATTGGACAGCTGGAATGACTGCAGGACATATGAAAATTCCAGGTGATTTGATTGCCATAGAACCTGGAATTGATTGTAGATGCCAATGGTGTAATATATCAAAACAAGGTTCCAGATTGAAGCATGTTTAATGCCTCCTTGACTGCAATCCACCTTTTTAAACCATTCCAGATTTAATTCATGAATTAGGGCAGCCATAATACCTTCCAAATTGGTGTTAGGCTGTTGTTCGCAACTTTGGGCATGCCCAGAATTTCATCCCAGATTTAATTCCTGCATCGGTACAGCCATAATATTTTCCAAATTGGTGTGAGGCTGTTATCAGCGGCTTTGTATATCTCCAGAAATTCCACACATTCCAAAATAGAAACTACTTAAATCCATTGTTTTTAATCTAGCATAAAATTTAAAAGCACCAGAATTAGAAAAATTGCCAACTTAGGTTTTTCAATGTACCTGAGCAGCAAGACGAGTTCTCACAAGATCTAATGGGTATGTTATTGATGCAGCAGTAATTCCAGACAAACCGCCACTCACTAATTTAACCAAAACATCTGAGCTAATGTATTCTTTATGATCCCTGGATGCAATAATTGATTGCATCATCTGAAATCAACAAAATAACCAATTAAGTTAAGAAAACAGACCTCCAACTTGCAACACATATTAAAAGGGTAAACTAAACTGCCTCTTCCACAGAATCTAATACACACATTTTTGTAGTGTTCATATGCATAGAAGCTTATTGATGAATAAGGCAGGCGATGAGCAATTGTAACCAGATTTCCTTTCCAGAATGCTCGAAACCCTTCCTCATAGAGGATACGTGAAATCTCACGCCATATGCTAGCCTTTCGTAGGGTTGCAACATCAGAATGCATGCCTTTCACCTGTAAGACTAAATATCACTCAGCCAGCAACTTTGAAATGTGTAAATACAAATAGATATTAGTAACAAAATATCGAAGACAATGTAAACAACATTGATACCACATTAACTTAACGAGAATGAAATACAATTAAAAGAAAAGTAAATGAATCAAGAAAATTTTACCCGATAAAATTTCACCAGAATAAAAAATACCGACACAAACTTACATCTGATAAAGAACAAGCAGCGTGCAAGAACAATAATGCTCCCAACTACGATATGAAATTGTATGGTACCCATTACATAATTGATGGGGACATCAGAGCTTGGATGGTTTATCACCGTAGAGGCCGGAGATCTACGGCCTTGATTGAGTCTTTATATTTTTAGTTTTCATATGTTGTAGGAGATTTATGTGGTATTATTTATTTTATTACAATTTTACCCTCTCTTGAGGAAGCTTTTGGTTGTTTGGCCAAGGGCTTTCTTGTCTTTTATTCCTTTCATATTTTGGTGCCAATATATATGGCCCATTATTCTCTTGTATGGATGATGAATATTTGATATAAGTATGGATGATGAATATTTGATATAAAATTTATGGTTATATGTTTCCTCTTCTCTTTGTGAGTTGAGTTTGTGTGTTAAGTCCTTTGTAGAAAGGCAAAGAAATACCCAACAGCTTATGAGCTCTTGGTTGATATCATCTCCCTCTCTCTCTCTCTTCTTCTCCTTCCCTAGCCGTCCAATAATCCCCACCGCTGCAGCAACCTGCCTCCCTCAACCCGCCACCTCCTCTCTTCCTTCCATTCTACCCGCCTCCACCTTCTCTCCAACACCCTAGACCCTTGGGCTTCCCAATCTTGTAATTAATTCACATTAATTGAGCATTTGTCTCAATTAATTGTGACATTTGTGAACCCACAACAGCTTTAACTTTTCTCTCTTCCCAAAGCAACCACTTTAACTTTTCTTTTTCCCAAACCAACTAGTTCCCTTCCCAAGCAAGCTACATTTAATTCTCTCTCTTCCCAAAACAACCATTTTAACTTTTTCTTTTCCCCAAGCCAAATACTTCCCTTCCCAAGCAAGCTATATTAAATTCTTTCTCTTCCCAAAGCAATCACTTTAATTTTTCCTTTTCCCAAGCCAAATACTTCCTTCCCAAGCAAACCACATCAGCCTTCTCTCTTTCTCAAGCAACCAACTCTACCTTTTCACCTCCCAAGCTGATTTCTCCACTTCCAAATCCTCCTATAGCTGAAACTTTCTTTTCCTACTCACTATTCTACCTTTCCAAGGAAACCTAACATCTACTTTTGCAACAAGGACATCGATTTATCAAAGAGTAAGGGTTTCAAGGGGAATCCAAGGAGGAAATAGCCATCATTTCATCAAGGACTCAATTCCTACCATTCATGAGCTAAGTATCAAACACTTCCCTTGTACTTCATCTAACTAAATATTGATCTTCTCATTTCATCTATAGTTACATCACCATCTCATATGTGTTGATTAATCCGCCAAGCCCTACTTAAATTTGAGTGATCGGAAACTCTTGTGACTAGTCCTTTAATTAAATGTTAGACTTGTGACAACTCATGTTAGCTAATCTAAATTGATTCACCTTTTTTTTGTGTGTGTTTAGCCTTTACTTGTTAGTTTCTTGCCATCACATGATCTAATAGTTCAAATTTTCTTATTGTTCTTAATATTTTATGAAGTTTCTTTTGTTGTCTTTGATGCTATCTTAGCCTAAATCTCTAATTGCATGACTTATTTCGCTTAGTCCAGCATCAATAATATTACTAACTTCTAGCACATAAAATTCTCAAATAAGACGATATTTTCATATTTAATCTTGTATACACGATTGACTATTCCCAAGAGATAATCACACAAAAATCCAAGAGCAATCATTTAGCTATATTTTAATTCCAAGAAGCCATAAAAATCTATCAGGAAATACTTTGATAAGCATGCCAAGTTCAACTAACCATGTCACTTAAGAAGTTTGGCGTATGATAAGCATTAAGCTCTACATTATTTGTTAAACAATATGACAACAATATATAATTTCTGGCTGGTATGAAGGTCTCACCAGGCATCATGATAAAATGTGTATTCAATCTAAAGAATCTTCTTATAGCTTCAGATAGGCATAAAAACTTATTTAACAAGCGTTTCATAGATTATATAAACTCAATAAGGCCAAAATACTCAAGGAACCAATGACTGCAAATGGTTGAAATATTGGAGGTCTCCTATGCTTTGAATATTTCTTAAGGATCAAAATATACAATTCTATAACCCATAAAGCAGAAATGTGTATTAATTAGAATCTCCATAGCATTTGAGAGAGAGGACTTCTTTAGAAGCTTTCTCTTCATGCAGAGTTGGTTCATCATCAGCCAAATAATGTCAGCTATTTTGAGTTGTCATGAAAAATTATTCTTCATAGCAATGTAATTTTGGGAAACTGCTGATGTAACACTAAAAAAGATAAAGAAAAATAATCAGTTGGTCATTTAGCGCCATGCTTTCTTTCAGCTAGAGTTTTCATTTAGACAATATACCACAGGAACATTCATTCCCAGTGGTTCAGATTAAAAAATACAAATTGACTAAACAAAGGAAACAATATGGTGCATGACCTTATTAATGTCTAGAAAAGGTGGTGCTCCATCATTGATCTTAAAACAGTGAATGGAAATATTACAACAACCAGCATCTGAAATCCAATACAAAGCAGCAAGTCGTCAGAGCTCTAAACATATCAATAGAACAATGATATATGTCATGGATAGAAACCATGCAGCATATTCAATCAGAGCCAATTCATGCTGTGAGGTCAGGTTATGGGTTGGAACAGATAAATGCAAATATCCAAGGCTATCAAACATCAATAACAAAAAAAGGTAATAATCAAACGTCTTGATTTAAAAAGTAAAAAATTAATATATTAATCTAATGTTTATCAATCAACCAACATGCATGCCAGAAAAAAAGCACCCAACTTCACCACTTTTTTATTGTGTTTTGAAAGTGGCATACGCCCGGTAAATGAATTTCTGGATCAGGTTCATAAATTTCCACTGAGCTTAGCCTAGCTTCAGCGCACATGTATATCTCCTCTACTACACATATGCAAGAGTAATCTACTATAAAGAGGAAAATATTACTTCTCCTAAGAATAGTTGGACTAAACCTTTTCCACTATCTGTTCGAATACATGTTTTGGTCTTTGAAATACACACATACAAATGACAATATAAAAAAACCGCACATATATTGCAAAGACAAACATCAACAACAACAACAACAACAACTATAATAATAATAATAATAATAATAATAATAATAAAGTTCAATGTTTGAGGTGTAGAATATAATGCTTAAAGATCAGTGTATCTTTTGAACCATGAACCAATCATAGAAATAGACTTAACTTACACAAATTTAGTGAATTTTCCAATTTCCATGATCCTCAATTCTTTATTATAAGTCAGTCTAACAATCCATATTATACCAAAAATATGATAGTTTCTTCATGCAATTTGACACCTACACCTTAGGCCATATGTCAGAACAAATAATTCATGATTGTTCTAGATAACTTTCCTAAATTATCAAAAAAGGCGACCAAACCTTTACACTAATATTGGTGAATAATGGGTGTGCATTGAATTAATTAACTAATGATTTGTTATTACCAATATGAACTTATTTCATGGAATCTTCATTAATATAGGATGGGTTTCCACCATTATCACTTTTGTTAATGGCCATAAGTCCCTTGATATGGTATTCACTTGATATGGTATAGTTTAGTTAGAGAATTTTCCAAATTGATCTTTGTTCTCACAAAACCTAAGAAAAATATCACATCATTTAATAATCATTGCATAATATTGTACCTTAGTCAAAAATGCTACTCTTCCCACTATGTATTATTCTTTGATCTAGATATTTCAGTATCAAAATCACAATGCAAATCTGTAGAAGAGATTGAACTTAACTATAATAAAATATCATCGAAAAGATTTATAAGGCATTTCGCCTCTCCTTCTACTTTCTTTGAAATAATAAAATAATATTCCATTGTGGATCAAGTTGTACAAGTTTATTTTGAAGACTTTTGTAAGATAGCTCTGCCAAGACGTAAAACATATCCTTTTTTTTTTTTTACTTTCACTCATTTGAACAGCTATCTGATTTGCATTGTTATACCCTTCAAATAAAATATGATATCAATTGTAGAATAATCCATAATCAATTATCCCATTAAATATTTAAGCACTCCACTCAAAGCAATCCAATCATTATTAGGATTTTGATTGTACCTATCAGGCATGTTCATTGCATATATAATATTAGGATGATAACCATTCAAAAGATACAATGGGCTACTGCCAATTAATTGAGCTTAATCAGATCAAGATGCACTAAATGCCTATCATATTGAATTATCGAATAATACAAATATATTTACAACAGTCAATGTCGCATATTTATTGGCGTCCTACAAGCAATAAAATGTTCAAGATGTCAAGGACAAGATTCCTTCATCCTTGGGAGCATATCATATTCTAAAATTTGAATTAATCAACTGGGTTATTTGTATAATTATTTTTTTATTTTTGTGTGGACTATTTTTCAATTTTGTTTTAGTAAGAGTATTTATGTAATAATAACAATTGTTATCATAAGGGAATTGAGGTTTATTTAAAATCACTTTTTTCTTTGATAATTTTGGTTTTGGTTTTACGTTTTGAAAAGGAGTTATCTAGTTATGGAAATAGGTAAGAAGAGAAGAAGATTGTAATTGGAGTCTATGAATCTACTGCAAATGATCATCAAATCTCTAGTGCCATCTTCTGAGGCAAATCAAGGTAAACTACATCAATTCCAACAACAGAGAAGACCTACACAGTAATACCTAGGCATATTCTTGCGAGCATATGATTTTGAAGGAAATAGAAACGAGATGATTGTTGTGCTTTAGGAATTTGGGTTTTGGAAAACTCATGGTTTTGCAGCACCCAAAACAAGTTATTTGTTTTCTTGATTCATTTTATTTAGTTTTCTCTTCGATCAACATTAATCTACATATTCATTTCACTTGAATTCAATACAGATTACTGGAAATTCTAGCAAAGCTCGATTATCCAACAGTGGCATTTTGAGCAAGAAGACAACAACTAGCAATCAGACATTGAAAATCAACAAGCAAGGAGTTAGAGGCACTAAGAGAGGGGTGATCAAGAAGTTTTTCCTTGACCATGCTTTTAAAGCTTTTACTTGGCTGGAATAGGAGTGAGAAAGCATGCTAGAAAGTTCAAGAAGGATCACCACGTGATACTCGGAGCTAGGTGGGATCCATCAATCATTTCTAGGTGCAAAATTTTCATTCCGACTAAGAATCAGTTGGGAAGCAAGGTTCTTATAGAAGTTATTACTTTTCACAATTCCTTTAATCTCTATTTTACCTTTAGGGTGGAGTCAAATAGTTTACTTAGACTGTTGGAAACATCTATTCTTGAATAATTTTACTTGTAATTGTCTCAAACATATATCAATGTCATTCACCAATTTCAGTGTTACAGATTTACTCTTTGTTATTCCATTTGATTTGTGTAAATACCATGATCTGACTACATGAACCATTTATCATTGGATTCACAAAATGTATGGAAAGGCTCAGAACATATTATTCTCCTATACAAATTTAAGCCTCCTAATATTATAATCCAATTATTCTTAACCTCATGTTTATATTCATGAATTTCAATCTTGTTTCATAATTATTTATGAATAAATATGATTTTGCAAGAATTGATTTGTCATCACTTATATTGTACCACCTAGATTGCCAAAAATGATAACATGGTTTACTACAAACAAAGCAATTACCCTTACATTTATTATTTAAATTCTTGGCAATAATATTTATTAAGTTGTTTCCTCATATCTGCTTGTGGAGAAAATTATTGAAATTTCCTTTTGAGTTATTGTTATTTCCATAAACCAAATATTCAGTCTATTTAAAAAGCAAGAAAAAAGCTGTCCAGAACGAAGCATAAATCTTACTTTCATCCAAACAGCCCCTTAATAATCACCTCCCCTTTTCTACTGTGTTTTGGAAGGACCGGCATGAATCACTTCATGGAAGATAATGGTTAAGGGTAAAATATAGAAGCATTACACCTACCAAAAAATACAACACCAAGCCAAGCTGTGAGAATTCCAACCATAATAGCATAATCGTAATGTCACTCACGGGCTAGCCACCACACAGCGCATTCAACCAGAAGCAACTCATAGGCGAGATCAGATTATGGTTCGCGGGAAGTTGCACGAAAAATTGTATAAGATTCACAACTACCAAATGCAAGATAACAGAAGTACTATGGATCTCAAAAGTTAAAAAAATAAAAATAAAAAAAAGAAGCGTTCTATCTATCTAATGCCTTATTGATCAGCCAAGTAGCATAAACAAACCCTAAAAATCCCACACAGCTTTCTATTGTAATTTCGAAGGAACCGCCCAGATCATTACCTGGAAAAGAATGGTAAGGCGAGCTAGTGGGGCGGTGCATGTCTTGCTTACAGCGCCAGCTATTCCTCCTGCAAGCAGATGCTGAATGGCATCGAACTGCGGCTGCCGCTGGAGACCATAACTCTGTTGCTTCTGCTGGGAGCATAGCACCGTCGTGTACTTGCGGTTGGCGCCACTGCCGCCGCCATGAACGCCTTCCATCATCCGCCCCACACGTGCATCCGTCTGCATCTCACCCTCTCCCCGAGCTAAACAGCAAAACCTAGAAAACCCTGAGGGGTTGGCGACTGGTCGATGGAGGTTTTGAACAGGAACAGTTTGGCTGGGATTCCAAAATCGTGAACTGTGGGCGTGAGTTGAAGGGTTCTAAATTTACGCAGCTCATTTGGCCTGCTAGTTGAGTGCTTAGTCTATCAACTAAGAGATTTTGAATTTAAGTTTTTATGTATATGATGTGTGTGTGAATTTATCTTAATTAATCTGAATGTCCAAAAAAAAAGTTCTAAATTTTGTTATTACAAGTTTTAAAATCATGGATGTTTTTATTGGATATTTGTGGGAGTAACGAACCGAGCCAAGTCGAGTATGTGTTTGTTCATGTTTGAGTTCATTTATTATCAACTTATTCAAGTTCTGAATTTGATTCAATATTTTTACTTTTTGTTCAAATTTGGTTCGTTTAAATTAATGAGTGTTCATATTTGGTTCATGTTCGATTCATTTCGTGCTTATCGAGTTTTAAACAAACAAGTCTTATCGAGTTATAAACAAGCTCTACTTCTAGATGTACATTAACTTAACAAACAAGCCTTATCGAGCATTCTAATGAATAATTATATCAAGCATGTTCATAAACATATCTAGTGAAGTTTTTTAAACTATCAAACAAGCTCATTCACGAACTTATCTAATGAGTAATTTTGAGCTATCAAATGAGCCCGTCATGAACATATCTAATTAATATTTTCAAGCTATCAAATAAGTTAGTTTATGAACAAATGATCTATGATTCATCTTATATTTGTTCAGAGAGCTGTTTATTCGTGATTTTAAGCGGATGCAGGAAGTAAAAATAAATTATTAAATAATTTTAGATGGGATTAGTAAAAATAAATTATATATATATATATATATACTCTAATATAGTTCTAATCGAGCTTTTTAATAATCATGTTCGCGAGCACTAAATGATACTGTTCATGAACATAAACAAACTAAACACCAAGTTGTTCATGCTCGTTTATTTAGCTATCTAGTATTTATCAAAATTGTTCAAACTCTTTCCTTTACCTTATCAAACGAACATGAATGAGCTTTTATCAAGCTGAGCCACAAGTAGCTCATAGAATGCTCGATTCATTTGTTGCCCTATGTGAGAGGATATACCTTGTGTATATTTTCTGTTGATGATAGTTTTATTATTGATAAGATTAGATAGGGAGTAAAGAAAAAATTAAATTATGGAGACAACTTTAGAGTCTAAAAGTTTTCATTTGAGTAGATCTAAAATCTAATATATGGAGTATAATTTTAGTAATAATAAATCAAGTGGAGGATTGTGATTTTGAGCTTATTGTTCAAAGTGATGTGAAATAGATGAGAATATTATTAATAGAATTCAAAATGGATGGCTGAAGTGGATGAATACGTCAAGTATGTAGTGTGATAGAAAAGTATCCCTCAAATTTAAGGGAAAATTTTATAAGCTGGTGGTGAGACCTATAATGCTTTATGGCGACTGGAGTAGAATGTTGGAGAAGCATAAAAATTCTCAAGTGGTTCAGTGACTTTACTCATAAGATAAAATGTGAAACAAGTATATACGTGAAAAGATTAGAGTCGCTCCAATGGCAGATAAGATTAAAGGGAGTTGCCTTAGATGAATTTAGACACATAAATACGTCGGCCTTCCGATGACTGATGGGGTGTAGGTTAGGATTCAGTATAGGTTGTTGAGGATTATTCCAATTTCCTCCTTGATTATATTGTCCGGAATTCCACTAATTATTACCACAAACATTATTACAAGACCAATTAAAATTAGGATGGTTCCTCCAACCTGGATTATATATATTTGAATTAGGATTGTTTTGCCTTCCCATCAAATTCACATTTTCAATCCCTAGAGCACTATTATCACTAATATAATTCAAATATTGCTCTTACAATTGCATTGATTATCCTAATCCTAATCTTAAATTAATTCAAACAATATCCTTTGAAAAAAAACTCAAACAGTATCCAATTTCTTTGAAATTGCAGCAATTTGAGCAATAAGAATTAACAAAACATCTAATTCATAAACTCCAACTACTGTTTTAGGATTCACTATATTAACAGGAAACTGAAAATTATTTAGTCACTTTCTCTATTAATTCATACTCTTCCTCAAATGAATTATACCAATCCATTATAAAAAATTTGAATAACCAATCAACTGTGTAAAGCATGGTGAGAACAGTTCCTAAGCATTTCCTTAAATCTCTTTCAACTTTCATAAATTGCATCAAATGAGACAAAGGTGTGATATCATTCCTAAGTTTGACAATTTTTTAAGGTGAGAAATATTTAGCTAGGAACTTATGAGCCAACTCATTCCAACTGATTATGAAATCTATGAGCAAAGAATTCAACCATATCTTAGAATTGTCCCTTAGAAAAAATGAGAACAATCAAAGTCTAATAGCATCATCATTGGCATTATTATACTTAAATGTTACATAAATTTCCAAATAGCTGGCTAAGTGTAGGTTAGGATCCACAATAAAAGTTCCCCCAAATTAAAAATTTTGAACCATCTAAGTTATGGTAAGTTTCAGTTCAAAGTTATTGGCCTGGATAATAAGTATATTGATACTCTGATGGATTCCTTCTATTACATGGTTAGCACTCTCTAAGAGATCTAGAATGATCTTGATCCTGCACTAGGTCAAATATTTCTAAAATCTTTTTATTTTTTCAAATTTTTGTAAGGGGCATCTATATCTCTGGGTCAAATAATAAGAGTTTCTTATTAGATCTACCCAGCACGCAATAAAGATGAAACAACTAAAATAAAAATCATAAGCTGATTAATCAACAAAAAACTTTTTTGGATTTTTCAAAATTTTTATTAAGCAGAATAAAGATACATGATACAAGTAGGTCTAAATATACACTTATTTAGATAACAAAGTTAAAATTGTTATACACACATTACTTTTTTGGTAATGACACCAAAAACTTAATGGGTGTGGGCTAGGATGTGACTTGCCGTATTGAAGTAGGCTTAGATTTTCTTATATATAAAATTAATGAAAGCCTACTAAAATACGTAAGTATAAATGCTGAATCAAATAATAAAGTGATATAGTAGTATATCGATCCCACGAGAAAGTATTCTACTTAATTATAATTAAACCATAATTATTTATTCTAAATACACAATTTATTGTACTAAAAATAAAAATGATATTTTTTAAGTTTTTATCATAAAAAGAAAAAAACTTATAAGGAGATTTTGATACTTATGAAAATAAAGTATTTTGAACTAATAATATAAATAAAATAGTTTTTCTAATGAGATTCTTAATGTTTCGATGTGAATTAGAGCATAAACATCTCTAGATCTCTATCGAGCTTATATTGATGAAAAGAAAGGTTTATGACTTTCCTATAGTTTGTATATCTCCATAGAACCTAGAATATTTAAACATCCTAGATTAATTAGGTATGCTAACATTCTATTTCAATACTCTTCATTATTACAACATCCCTCCATCAAGGCTATACTTCACACTAGATATTAATTACGCATATGGCCATTGTATGTATTAAATAAATATAGGAGATATGGAAAACTTCAATGTATCATTCAAGACACAAAAATTTATACTAGTATTTACTATACTTATTTCCATCATCCGCCCAAAACTAGAGAATTAGCCGGACATGAAAGATTCAACAAGCAAACTCATTTTTATTTTATTCATTATAAGAAGGGATACAAGAGAAGTAATAAGAAGATTGTCACCCAAAAATATCAAATGATCTTCTCCACACTCTTTTTTTTAACCACATAGTTGCTTACACAAAATGGCTAAGATCTCTACAATGAAAGTATCTTGTACTTTCCTAAAATTCCTTAAATTTTACTCTAAAGGGGCACTAAAAAACAAACATAAAATTACAAAAAATTCCTTAAGTGGCAAAACTCCCTAAACAATAAATTGAAAAACTATTTATAGTAAGCACATGGATGGGTTTGAGTGCCATAGCGCTCGTTAAGGTGGCATCATGGCGATATAAAATGAACTACTGTCTCGGTGTTGTTGACCTGACACGATTAATAATTGAAATGATGCATCTTTTGTCTAAGTCAGCGAGGCTCCTCGCTTTGGCAACTGCTCCGCCATGGCACTCATAATTTAAGCTATTGATGCTTGGATATGAATTTCGGTACTAAGGCATTGCAAGGCTCAATGCTCTGACATTAATTTATTTTCCCAATGCTCCAGTGTTGTTAAGAAATATAGAGGTATATTTAAAAAGAGTTGATTGCAAAAAAAAAGAAAAAAATAGAAATAATCTTTTTATTAAATAAAATGAGAATTTGATTCTTAGCAAGACACAATGGAAAAAGAAGATTCATGTAGTCGATCCTACAAAGTGGGATAAAGGCTTGACGTTGTTGTTGTTACAAGTGTTGTAATTTGAGAGCCCGACATTATGTTTTGATGATTACAAATATTATTAGATGTTTATTTTCTTATTCATACATTATATATTGCATACTTTTCTTGTATACCACTAATTTTTGTATGTACAACATACACCGAGCAAAAGCAAAGAATAAAGACTCAAGATAATATAGCATCAGTGTATAAGTTGGTCTGTGTTTTGACACAGTATGCACTTTCTTGTTTTAGTCATTTTTTGTATTAGGTGCATGTTGGCTTAGAAGCCATACACACACACAAGGGAGAATAAAATTGAATATAATATTTGAATTTTATATTAAGCATACTATACAATTAAGATCATATTGTATGATATGTTTAAACATAAATTAATTCAAACATTTAATTTAATAAGATTAAATTAAATTGAATTATGACTAATCATACTATATGACCACTACATTGTACAAGATGAATAGTAATTTTGAGAAAACCTACCATTTAATCCTTGCTACTTAAATTATGCAAATTTAAATTTTAAATTTTAAATTTGTCATATTATATGAACCAGCTCGTAAACTTAAAAGTGACACTCAAATCTGAACAAAATTTCAAGAATAATTTTCATAAACTTAAAAACTTTAAACCCTTCATAAGGAAAATGTAATAGGTGAAATCTCAAATTAATTTGAAAACTCGAAAGAGATGGTTAGTTACATTTAGATTATTAAAAAAAATCAAAGAATTAATTTGGTGGAGAAATAACCTCCAATGAGGTAGATCGAAGACGGACGCTCGAAAGGGGTGAAATGTTATTTTTGTGTGAAATGGAGGGGGGTTTTCAGTTTAAGACTTTGGGCTTTACCAGTGAATTTTTTATCGGAACTATGAATCAATTTTAGTGGGATTATTTTATGAAAGTCTTCTAAAAATATTTACCAAAAATCACTATTTTTCTAGCAGTATTTGTGCCAAAAACATGGCAAAAAGTTTTGGATATTTTGATTTTGTCATATATCTCATAGAAAATTGAGAATTTTTCTATAGTGTCTATTCAAACATCTAAGTATTACCCCACTACTCAACAATAATACATCTCCCCTCTACTTACATCTCCCCTCTACTTTAGTCTTATTATCACCCCATCCACTGAAATGCTTCAGACCTCCTTAACTAACTACACCCCATTTAAATCTCCTCTCCCACCAACCTCCCAACCAACTATTTCCTAGCTCATTGCATCTCAAATCTTTATATGTGACATACCATTTATATTCAAGATTCAATAACTCCACAACACAACTAGCATACAATGAACCCACCATATATACCAATCCCAACCCTCCCTCCACCTCAAATTAGCCATCACATGGTCACTCATCTAAAAGCTAGAACTTTTAAACCCAAACGCATCCTTATATTGGAAATTAAACTTAACTTTGGCCCATTGGTATTTTGGGCTTTTGATTGAAATCCATATTCTAGAAAAATCTAATGTTAAGGGTGGATCTATAGTGGGGGCCCCAGGGGCATGGGCTCTCACTAGCCCAATAATTAAAAATCAGCCCATTTTAAATTACACTAATATAATTATTAATATATATAAGATTAAATTAAAATTTTAAAACTAATCATTCCTTCACTCTGCCTCCACCTCAGTCCAATTTTTTTCTTGCTGACTTTGTTAGTGGCATACTTTCTCTCTCTCGTTATTATCTCCACCTCGCCCTCTCTCTCTCTCTCTCTCTCATATTAGTATGGTTTTTTGGGGGAGGGGAAACTGATAATTTATTTTTAATAAATTTAAGTAAGTAAATTAATTAGTTTAATTATATTAACTTTGTAATTTTATATTATTTATAATTTTCTTTACTAAATGTGAACCATTATGCCAAATTAATCTAATTAAAATAATTTAGAATTAATAAATAATTAATTTAAAATTTGGAAGATTATGATCTTATACTAATTTAAATTTAAATAATCTAAATATAGTTCAAAACTAAGATTTAATTTAATCAATTAAAAAAAAACCTTAAGTATAAAAACAATTTTTTAACTCAATTCATTAATAACCATAAGAGAAATATTATTATTTTTAATAAATAATACGACAGAGAGTGATATATCTATTTCTTTTTTAACGGGAATGCATATATATGATTTTAAATGTTTTTTTTTATAATTTTCATTAAAAATATTTCTAATGATATGTGATTACACTTAATAAAAATTGTATTTTGAGAGTAATTTAATGGCTAATATTAATTTGTGTCCCCATGCAAAAAAAATTCCTGCTCCACCCATGTCTATTGTAGATGATGCTTTAAAACTTTTTTAGAGCAATTATTAGAAAAGTCTAAGATAACTTTTAATGTCAATTATAATATAAGATAGAAGAGTATTCTAGAGAGTCATTTGTAACTATTGAATTAAAATGTGTTGGCACAATCCTAATGAGGTGCTACTATTATAAATGGTAGTGATGTATTTGAGTACCAAGCAAAAAGTGAAATAAAATTTGTAGCCTCTTTAATCTTCTCTTATATTCTTCTTAGCCTAACTAGTCTCTTCCATATTCTCTTTTCTCTTTAGCATCTACTTGTTCTAAAAGCCTTCTCATTCCAACAAAGTGGTATCAGAGCTAAGTTCTTTTCTAAAGATGATGAATGGAGGTATGACTTTCTTCAAAGATCCAATGCTCAAGACAAGATATTATGATAATTGAAGAATCAAGACAAAGACGCTTATTGGAGCTCATGATATTTGGGAGATTATAGAGAAAGGCTACCATGAGCCAAGCGATGAGTTGGCTTTATCCTTAACACAGAAGGATATATAGCTTAATAGATTCAATAAAGATAGACAAGAAGGTTCTCTTCCTCATCTATCAAACAATAAATGATGATGGATTTGAAAAAACCTTAAGTGCTACATTAGCCAAGCAAGCCTGGGAGAAGCTCCAAGTCTCTTACAAGGGAGAAGAGAAGGTTAAAAAGGTAAAGTTTTAAATCTTAAGAAGGCAATTTGACTCCTTGCATATGAAAGAAGATGAGATGGTCTCCGATTAATTTTCTTAAGTCCTTGGCATTTATAATCAACTAAAAATAAATGGTGAGAAGTTAGAAGATGTGACTATTAAGAAAGAGGAAAACATCAACAACAATAACATAAATAGTCTAGAAGTGGTCATGGATAAGGACTAGGTTATACAAAAGAACAAGGAATGGATTTTAACAACAACAATAATAATCATGAAAGAGAACAAAATTCAATAAGAGGGCATGCTAGAGGACACTCAAAATCAAGGTACAATAGATATCAAGTTAAGTGTTATAATGGTGATAAATTTGTGAATTATGCTAAAAAATACAGAGCGCCAAAAAAATAAAGTTCATGAAAGAGTCAACTAAATGGAAGAAAGAAGAGAAGAAGATGACACCTTATTGTTAGCCTACAAAGATAATAAAAGATGTGAATATGTAATATAGTACATTGACACTAGAGTAAGAAATCACATCTGTGAAAAAAGTAGCATGTTCATAGAGCTTGATGAATCAATAAGTGACGATGAGCCATTTGGAGATGATTTAAAAAATAGAAGTAAAATGAAAATGTAACATCCTTATTCCCTTGAAGAACAATAAGCATCAATTCATTTCCAATATTTTTTTTCATTCAAATATGAAGAGTAATATCTCGAGTTGATTGTAAATTTTGGAGAAATAATATGATATTCATTCAATAATGTGAAGCATGTATACTTGGAAAGCATTTCAGAAAAAAAAGATTTCAAAATAATCAAGTTCAAGAGCTCTAAAGTAATTAGAACTCATACGTAAAGATGTTTTTGGACTAATAAAGCTATGCTCAATTTGGTAAGAACAACTTCTTCTCTTCTTTAACAATTTTCCACGAAAAGCATAGGTGTATTTATTGAAAAAGTAAATAGAGGTCTTTAGAGTATTCAAGAAATTTAAGGTTAGTGTAGAGAAAAAAAAATAGACTTAAGATCAAAGCTATATAATTAGATCGAGGGGGAGAATTCACTTCCAAAGAATTTCAAGAATTCAATGATGCTAATGGGATCCGTAGGTCTCTAATTATTCCAGGATCCCCTCAATAAAATGGAGTTGCATAAAGGAAGAACAAAGTCATCCTTAATATGGCGAGGAGTATGCTTAAAAGCAAGATGTTGCTGAAGGAATTTTGGGCATAAGCAATCTCAAGTGCAATTTATTTGGCTAACCGTTTACCAACAAGAAGTGTGTGGGGAATGACTCAATACGAAACAAGGAGTGGAAGAAAGCTTGACATCTCTCTTCTAAAAGTTTTTGCAAGCATAGCTCATGTGCATGTACATGACATGAACAAAAGTAAGTTAGACAATAAAAGTGAGAAGTTTATTCACCAGTTGTAATAACAACTCAAAAGAATACAAGTCATATAATCAAAAAACTAAAAAGATAATTATTAACCGAGATGTTATATTTGATGAAGAAGGAAAATCAAATTGGGGATCACATGATAAAGATTATACATTTGAATAAGAAGATATAGAACAACCAAGGATGAAGCAAGCAAGCTAGCTAGGAGCCTACTACTCAGCCACCAGTAACAACAACTGTAGATAATAAAAAATATTCAAGTGAAAGAGTATCATGTTTCAGAAGTTTATGATATCTATATAGGGTAACATAGAATCAAGAAAATCTTACTCTCTTTTGCCTTTTTATCGACTAAGAGCCTGTCGATTTTCAAGAAGCCATATAAAGCAATGAGTGAAAAGATAATGGATGAAGAAATCAATACAATCGAGAAGAATGCCACACATGACTTAGCTTCACTTCTTCAGAGACACAAGGTTAATAGCATGAAACGGGTGTACAATCAAGGAAGATTGCCAAAGAAAAAATTGAAAGACATTAGATAAGATTAGTTGCAAAAGATTATAGCCAAAGAGCTGCTTGCATAAACTATGATGAGGTATTTGATTTTGTTGCTCGTTTAGAAATAATTAGACTACTCATTTTTTAGCAACTCAAAATAAATGGAGACTACATCAAATGGCTGTAAAATTGGCTTTCATGAATTTAATTGTTGGCAAAGAAGACTATATTCAACAACCACCAATATACGAAGTTAAAAAAAAATAAGAAGACAAAGTTCTAACATTAAAGAAGGTTTTCTATGGGTTGAAACAAGCACCAAGAGCATTGAATAATTGGATAGATAAATACTTGTAAGAGAATAAAATTTTAATTTTTGTACTAAAAATTTTTCTCAAAAAGTAATAAAAAATTGTCTCAAATGAAACCTTATTGTATTCAAAATCACTCCAATTATCTCTCTAACGGCATCCCGTCCCAGATATCTAATGTATTTTTAACATCCCGAATGTTAAACATTATTTCATTAAAAATTTATTTGATTGTATAAACAAAAATTAAGTCTTGCATGCCAAAATGTATTAAATGGCCGTAAATGTGATGATAAATTGATAATCGGAGCTCTTGCCTCTAGTGTCGGCAGCACAATTCATATTTATCCACATGGATACTAAATTAAAAGATAAAACGAACAATACATTTTTTTATTTAATTAGTTGCTTAAAATAATCTGAAGTAGGAACAGTGCAATGATTCTAGTACTCAAATTCAAAGCATCTCTCACAATATAAGTATTAATTAACATTATTCCCAAAAAATATAAATTAATAAGCTCAATGGATTCTTTCACCCGCGCGCATTGGATAAGGATCCTCATCATTCATTCTTCCCAACAACAACAAGTGCATATAATTAATTTAAAAGAGATTTAAAAAGCATTCATCTTCCACTAAAAAATAAGAACAGCCAAAAAAAATATACTTTAATTGAATCTCCATTAATCCGATGCCAAAACTCAGTTACATCAGTTGATAAAAACTAAAATGAAGTACTTTTAATTACTTTTCACATAAAAATTTCATATCCGGCAGTACAAAACTCTTAAATTTATTTAACTTTAAAGATTATTATAATATATATCAACAAGGTTTTTAACCAATAAAGACCCTCCTCAGTCCTCACCACTGAATATTGAATCATCCCAACAAAAAAAATAAATTAATTAAATAGAAGCATTTATCATCTCCAGTTCTCCACTAAAAAATGGAGAAGAAAGAAATATAGTTTAAATTTATGTCCACTAATCAAATCCCAAAACTCAGTTACATCACTTCACGAATGTCATTTCCGAGAAAGCCAATTATTCTATGTATAACAGTGCATGCATGTCATTTCCAGCAAATAAAATAACGTTAACTTCGCTTATCACTTTCTTTCTTTTGCACAAAAGACAATTCACCTATCTTCAGTATTCCATATTCACGTATCCGACTGACCAATAACACCAAAAAGCTTATAATATTCACGTCGACACCTAATATCACTAATTATAGCGACTAATTTGGAGATAATTATGTATTTAGAGTAATTGCCATGCCATGCCATGTCGAGCAAGGTTAATATAATATTACAGCCTTCAAACATCAGCAGCTTTGCCTCTTTTAATTTTCAAGAAGAAATGGTATATATTACTGTACCATTAAAAACACAAATATCTTTTTGTTGGTACATAACATAATAAAAATTAAACTAGAAATATTAAACTCAAATAAAATTATAAGATAACGGATAATTGCCATTATTATTTAGGCCAAAATGATGGCATATATAATACAACTTCAAGTGTATATAGATATAGGCCTGGTCACAATATCAAACAATGATGTGAATTAAACATCTATATTTTATCTAATCAATATTTTGCTTTGAACTTGAGGATCAAGAATACAAGCAAGCTGGCTTAATTAAACCCTAAACAGGAAGCAATACTTACCCTTTGCACAGCAATGGTGGCATCACTTATTTAGCACCAGGCCAGAATATAATTAAAGTTATAATCATATGTAGTATATAAGACTAGTATTGAAATGGTTATTCATTAATTATGCAAAACAACTTGATCAAAATCATCCAACAAAATCATGAAGCAGATGTGCACCAATTTCCTTTCCATAGTGTCTCTCTTGCCCCCCTTCAAATCCACCAAGAACATAAGCATTGCTGCACTCTTCTAAGCCGAATCGTCGAGCAACATTCACTGACAATGGCTCCGGCAAGCCAAGAGTGAGAGAAACAACAGAATTTCCTCCAATTTCAACGCCAACGGGCTGACTGTGGCATGCAAAATCATTGTCGAATATGAATTTGTAAGGTTCTTCGATGTGAGGAAGCTGTTCGATGTTAGCAGGCCGGTAAGATTGGTTTTGGCTGGTTCTTTGCATGAAGTTGTTTACGGGCGCTCGGTTGCTGGAAGAAGTTGCTGCAGATGATGATGATGGCTGTGAAGCTTGAAATGTTGGGTTTTGAACATTATGATCAGTTCCCACTGTTTTCTGTAATTGATGCATTTCCAGGTTGTGTATTTCTTCTACCATTGGTTTCCAGAGTCTTACTCTTGCATTTATAAACCAGTTTGAGACCTACACAAAATCATTTTCAATAATTAGTAAATGCACAAAATCATTTTCAATACTTTGTAAATGCAGTGAATACTGCAACCTTACGACAAATAAATAAAATGATAATATATCGAAGATTACAATGAGAAATGTGCAAACTGAAGATAAATAGAATAGAAATTGTTCGTGTAAACAGATTTGATCAAATAGTTTTAATCAATGTTGTTGTGATATTCAGCAAGGAACATTAAGGAATGAGGATTTATAAATTTGACCCCTTGCTAGTAAACTTAAACGAGTAAATGAACTATTTAATACTCAACAGCACTGTTTGAAATTTGGAAGATGTTTATATTACCTGATTTCTTGTCAAGCCTGTTTGCTTAGCCAGCATTTGCTTGTCTGTGTCAGTAGGGTACCTGCAATGAAGAAGATCAAAGCTTTTAACTTCTAATTCACAAAAGATCGAGGAAAGAAATTTATACCTTCGCAGAAAGTATCAAGCCACAACACAAATTTTATAAGAAATATATGATTACTTAATTTAGATCAATATAGCACGAGTCGGCAACTGCAGAGCTGACATAATTAAGAGCAGTTTCGTGGTGTTTTCAAAACAATTAACATCAGATTGAGTTTTGATTAAAGAGGACAAAGTTTGGGTCTATTGCACCAGAGGTTGAACTCATTTTCAATCTAAAAGTTAAAACTTATATTTCAGAGCTAATTAACATTAATATTTTCTTTATTTGCTCTCTTTGTTGGAATTGTTGCCTTAGTTCATGATCGCTGGTTTCTTTCATGTGATTCTTGTCTGAAGCTTTTTTTTATGGATCATCATTTGGGTGTTAGTTTGATTCTTCTTCCTTTAAGCTACTAGTTCCCTATGCCTGATTTTATTTTTTGGTTTAGTGAATTTTATAAATTATTCTTTTTTAGTTTGTCTGTGCTTTTCCGATCTTTTGAAGGTTACAGTTTTGCGTTGGGTTTGTTTAAACTCTACCTTTCTTTATATTTGGATCTGTTGCATCTTGGAAGTGCTCAATGATTTTGGCTTATCTCAAAATTTGCCCCGGTTGAACTTTTACTATGATTTTAAGGATTTCAAGCATGCGCTTTCAATAATCATTGTCAATGCTTATGAATATTTTCTATAAACTTGAGCTGGTCATGCCAAGTCTTATGTGATGTTGAGTCGATCTTTTCTTTTAGGGATTGTTTGGATTGCTAAAAAACAAATTAAGAGAAAAAAAATTGTGTAAAAAGAATTAGTTCATTCGAAATGCTTGAAGTTTTTTGAATGAGTGTAAAAGAAATGCAAAATATCATTTTTTATATTTAACTTGAAGTAAAATGAATGCAATGTAAAGTAATTGATGGTGGTGGCTGACGGCGGCGGTCGGTGGTGGCAATCAACGGCGGGCGGCGGTGGTCAACAAGTGGGTGGCCTCTGATAATTGGTAAGCATGATGATGATGGTGGTGGCTAAAAATGGTTGACTGACAACAATTGCAATGACCGGCGTTGGCACTGACAGGTGTCTATGGTGGCCATCGTAGGAGGTCGACAATGGCTGGTGTTGGGCTATTATGGCAGGCAATGACAAAATTGAGCGAGTTCTAATACATTAAAAAAGAACTTGGGAGTAAAAAAAAAATTCACTGAAATTTTACACTTTTTTTTTCAACAAACCAAAAACCCTATTTCTATTTTATGATGCATTCTTTTCTTAGCAAACCAAACAACCCTTGAAGCTTTTCATTTTTATTATTTATTGTTTTATAGGTTTGTTACATTTCCTTTTCTTGAAACTTTTTGTGATGTATTTTGTTGATTTTGGGATACTTTTTTATTTGGGTGAGAAAAAAATTATGATATTAACAGCATTATATAAATTCTCATATTTGTATTTGAGATTATAGATTTGTAATATTTCATATAAATTTATAAATCTATTAATGTTTAAATTTTTTCTTTTGTATAGATTAATATATTTATTTGTATTTTGTAATTAATAAGCAACAAATTTAAAAACAAAAAAAAATGATTATGCTGTTATTGTTATGTAAGTTGCAGACGAAAAAAATATGGATTGAATTGCCATTCCATAAGGTGATCAGTGACCATATATGGCGATATACCTTATCATGCTCAAGGATACATCTAATTATTAGCCTTCACATCACAAAGTCTCCTTTATGTCATCCTACCAATTGACATGGAACTATCAAACAAATAATCTCAGTTGCCTTGACAGAAATTGTAATCCCTTAGTGTTTTATGAAGAAAAACAAGATCAAGATCAAAGAATCAAGAAAAAAAAATCACGAGCTTAGCATTCAAATGTTCAAGGACTAAAAATAAGAAACATCATGATCACAACTTTGAGAATCAGAGAACATCAATGAAGACATCTTCTTAAATTCAAAAGAGATTAGCTTAATCACTTACGGATGCAAGAAGTGTTCGAAAAGCCAAGCCCTCAGCACTGCAACTGCTCGTTCGGGTAGTCCCCTTTGAGGTCTCCAAACTTGTGTCTGGCCAAAACTAAGAGAAGAATTCCTTCTTTGTGTACATGAATGATCACCAGTAGCTGTGAGGCCAAAACCAGTAAATTCCCCTTTACCAAGGCCTTCTTTTACATTAATCTTGCCAAGGTTATTAAGGTGATTAGATATGATGTTCTTTAGACTTCTGAAGTTCTTGGACATGGACTTCAGAGCAAAGGAAATATAAGGAGCAGCAGTGTTTAAGCCTGCTACTGTTTCAAATGATGCGATAACAGTTTCCACCTGCTGATAGTATAATCTGTATCTTCTGTAGACCTGAAAAGTTGAGAAAAAAAAAACAAAGATTATTGTACTTAGGACATATATACTTCAAATTTAAATTCACGAAAATATTCAGCATAAAAATCAATAATCTTAGAAAAAAAAGTGAAAAAATTAGAAATTCTACAAGAAATTTTAAAAGCGCTTATGGAAGACAGTGCAAGCTATCTTAACTGGCCGTAAAAATCTTAAATGCTGTTGAAGCAAATTAGATACATTAATATGACAGGATGGTATTACTACTAATGTGAAATTAATAATTAGAAGGTAGCTGAGTTGAATTATATATGTTCATAGGAAATTAAAAAAAAAATGCAAGCTTGAGTTTGCAGCCTGTATCTAAGGCACGGTCAAAGAACAGCTCTCATTTCTTTATCCTTTTTTTTTAAAATCTTCGTGAACACTCCAAAAACCATCATATCTTCAAAAGAAAGAAAAAAATAATATTAGCAAAGACCGACATATATGTCTTGTCAATAATGTCAATATAACTCCGCAGAGAAAAAAAAAAGGAACATTTAAAAGGAGGGAGGGAGGGAGAGACTTAGCTGTATTAGCCTTCTCCCTCGCAGCCAAGCATATAGTTTAAACATTAAAGGGAGAGAAATATCACTCTTTCCAAGCAAAAGTGAACAAAAATATGGTTTAAATAAAGATATTATAACGACATTTTGCTCCATTAATCAACATATTAAGCCAAATTAATGTTATATATATATATATATATAGTGATAAAAAAAAAAAACTTTGTTCTATCATAACAGGTTATTTTTATAATATATATTTTTAACTTCACAACTTATATATTATCATTCAATGTAATTAATTTTTAAATAATTAAAAAAATTATTAGATAAATCTAATTTAATTATTAAATATTTGTAAATATTTTTATTTGTTGGATTTTTTTGTCTGATTATTAGGAGATATTTTTTGTCTTAATATAAATAATATCTTATTTTATTTTTAAAAATATTATTTATAATTTGTGTTGATCTTTTCTAAGTTCTTTGTATCTTGTTTAAGATGTATGTTATCTTATTTTATTGAAATTTAATTTGGCGACACAAATTGTTATAAAAAAAAGAAAGAGAAAATAAAGATCAAGCATATATATCTCAGTTGAGCAAGTTTACTATTTGCATGAAACAAGTTTTACTTTAGCTAAGGTTTATATCCATTCATAAAGGCATTAGAAAGAAAACTAATAGCTTTAATAATAATTTCTTGCATTATTACGGGCTAAAAATAAGATCCGCATCATCTTTTGGAAACTACAATCCTTCCTTGTTCGCATGGGACCTCGATTTGCCATCTTTGAACATGTTTCACAGGCCATATAAAACCAAGCCATTATGGAGATGGTATAACACGGTTTCTCTCCTACATCAATGGTGTTCTAGTGCTTCTGTCTATTTGGTGCAAAATCAATTATAAAACCCTTTGATTTTGAAAAAAAATCTTCATAATCTAGCTTAGAAAATAAGACCGTGATTGGTTTTCAATATCTCGGAAAAAAAAACAAGCTATACTTGTTCTCTGACCTTTGACTTAATGGCTCTTCCCTTATTTGAAGCCTATGGTCAACAAATAGTTCAGGGATTTACCTAAAAGGAACAAAAATTTCAATAGCAAGTCCTTTGCTAATTAAGGGGGAAAAATCCACTACAAAGTTCATCGTAAATACACCTTATGATTTTTATATAATTTTTAGGAAGGGTTCAAGATCCAATGGAGTGAGGATTGATTTGATTTCATAATCTCAAATTTAGTCTATATATTTTTATTTTATTCTTTTGTAGTTAAGTGCATAGAAATGTAAAATGATATATTAATTGAACTCCTAGCTATTGTAAAATTACTTTTTGAGGAATGATGAACATAATAAGATATTTTGATGTATATGTTACTTTTGATGATTTTCATTAAATAAATGGAACTTAGATGCTTTGGTCGGATAAACTATTGTCGGGTGACAGTAGACCTTTAGTCAATGAGCAATAAAGGTCATAATGATTGTAGTTGAGTGATGGTGATTTGAGGAACATAATTGGGTGATAGTGGTTAAAGGATGGTAGTTGGGCGATGGTGGTCTAACGATCGTGGTTGACCAGTGAAAGGTTTAACAACGGTGGTTGAGAGACGAAGGTTTGAAAGTTTAAAGACAACAATCCACAGGTGGATGTTCGATGGCAGCGGTTGAGCATTGGAGGTTTGATGATGGCGATCGAATGATGAAGGACAGTGCTGGATAGATAAAGAATGTTTGATGGTTGTTGTAGGGCAATAAAAGCCCAGTGGTGGTCGATTAGGAATGGTTTTCTAGTGATGGTGCCATGGTGGATCTCTGAGATTTTTTAAGCCTCAGAACTCTCTTCAATCTTTCATGAAGGGCCCCCTTCATCTAGGGAGTGGAAGCTTTTTTATAAATTTTGGTAGTGGCATATTCCGTAAATATAGAGAACATATGGAGCACTCCATCAAACGACACGTTGATTCCCTTGATCATGAAGCATTTGTTCATTATTTTATTATCTTAATGATGTCAGAATCAAGCAATCTTAAGCTCGTTGGATGCATTTTATTGAGCCACTTGATTCAACTTTAAAGGTGCTAAATTTGGATATCATTTAGTCATCTAATTTTCAAATATGCTTTAGGCCCTATTCGGGCTGATTTATGCTTGAATTATTTCATTTTTTGTGTCATTTAGCTCATCTCGTAATTCATATTTGATCAATCTATGTTATTTTTGGTGATTCATCAATTATTATTTTTGTTGTTTCTTGCTAAGTTGGCAATTAATTTATTATTACATGTACGCTAAATTCATTTTGCTAAGTTCATCTGTCCAACTATAATTGAATCTATTTGTTGAGATGGCTAATGATTTCTTAATTACTACTTATATGAGTTGCTAGTACACGAGCTTCGATTGCTTGACTATTGAATTGTTAATGGATATAATTTTCTTATATGGCTTCTTTTGGTCGTTGGCATTACACATTTATTAATCCAAATGTCTCTTGATCAGTGGCGGAACCAGCTCATTATTAGGGGGGACAATTGCCCCCCCTCAAAAAAAAAAAAGTTTTTTATAAGAGAGTATTTTTTTTTTATAGAGAAATTTTTTTTGCCCCCCCCCCTAAAAAATTATTTTGTCCTAACTTGTCCTAAAATGTCTATATATTTCTTCAAATTTAGTTTTAATATTTTCTTTTGTGTTTTTCATGACAATTTAATTACATTTTTTTAATTTTCTTGCTTAATTTTTTTAAATAACTTGTATATATATATATTTAATTATTTTTATATTATTACTTGCCCCCCGCGCCCCCCCCCCCTCCCTTAAAATTGAAACTGGTTCCGCCCCTGCTCTTGATTGAACATTCACTTATTACACGCTCTATTACAATGTCTTTTGGATATTTCACGTTCATATCTGGCTAAATCTCAATTTATTTTTTTGGATATTTTTGTGAGATTATGGTGAAGAAAATAAGCCGTCACTTAGTTCTATGATTGATTATACTATTCGATCTATTTTTTGTTCACGAGGCTCATGTTATAGGGTTCAATGTTGATTTTTCATAGGCCTCACAATCTAAAACCTATTTTTAGAGATAATGATGATTTTTAATATTTTTGTGTGGTTCAACTCGGTCATCTATCATCATAATGCGGGAAGTTGTGGTTCATTATGTTATATACTCTTCTTACTATTAATTGTTGGTGGCTTCGATTTGGCCACTCCATATACTCTACTGTGTGGTGGGTTTTCTCTATCTCGGTTGCCTTGTGGTTTATATTTCTGGTCACTATCTGATGTGTGATTGGCTTGTTGTTAATGAACTTTGGAGAGTAGGGAAGTTGTGGTTCATTATGGTCTATACTCTCTTGGCTTTTAATTATTGGTGGCTTCAGTTTTAGCCATTCCAGCATCCTTTGTCTAGTCTTTCATTAATTTTACTTAACTGTAATTGTATCCTTTTGCTTATGTGCTATGATATTTTTCTTGAATTTTATTACTGTCAGTCCTTTATGCGTTCTCTTTTGCTTATGTGCTAGAAAATAAGACCGTAATTGATTTTCAATATCTCGGAAAAAAAAGCAAACTATACTTGTTCTCTGACCTTTGACTTAATGGCTCTTCCCTTATTTGAAGCCTATGGTCAACAAATAGTTCAGTGATTTACCTAAAAGGAACAAAAATTTCAATAGCAAGTCCTTTGTTAATTTAGGGGGAAAAATCCACTACAAATTTCATCGTAAATCCACCATAAAATGCTAACTTTCTTGTAGTGATAGTTATACAAATGACAAAATACATTTATCCTTTATATCATTACTAATAAGTGATTTCAAGTTATATTGTTTATAATGTTTGCCTTTACTCATATGAAACGATGTTGTTCATATTAGTTGATACTTATTATATATATTACATGTTTATACTGAATTGAATTGAATGATTAAATGCATACGGATTCTACTATTGTGCATTGATTGAAGTTATAGATTTTGGTTAACTACTGAGTTGTTAGCTCACTCTATAATTTTTATATAATTTTTAGGAAGGGTTCAAGATCCAATGGAGTGAGGATTGATTTGATTTCATAATCTCAAATTTAGTCTATATATTTTAATTTTATTCTTTTATAGTTAAGTGCATAGAAATGTAAAATGATATATTAATTGAACTTCTAGCTATTGTAAATTTACTTTTTGAGGAATGATGAACATAATAAGATATTTTGATGTATATGTTACTTTTGATGATTTTCATTAAATAAATGGAACTTAGATGCTCTGGTCGGATAAACTATTGTCGGGTGATAGTAGACCTTCAGTCAATGAGCGATAAAGGTCATAATGATTGTAGTTGAGTGATGGTGATTTGAAGAACATAATTGGGTGATAGTGGTAAGGATTGTAGTTGGGTGATGGTGGTCTAACGATCGTGGTTGACCAGTGAAAGGTTTAACAACGGTGGTTGAGAGACGAAGGTTTGAAAGTTTAAAGATAACAATCCACAGGTGGATGTTCGATGGTAGCGGTTGAGCATTGGAGGTTTGATGATGGCGATCGAATGAAGAAGGACAGTGCTGGACAAACAAAGAAGGTTTGATGGTTGTTGTAGGGCAATAAAAGCCCTATGGTGGTCGATTAGGAATGGTTTTCTAGTGATGGTGCCATGGTGGATCTCTGAGATTTTTTTAAGCCTCAGAACTCTCTTCAATCTCTCATGAAGGGTCCCCTTCATCTAGGGAGTGGAAGCTTTTTTATAAATTTTGGGAGTGACATATTCCGTAAATATAGAGAACATATGGAGCACTCCATCAGACGACACGTTGATTCCCTTGATCATGAAGCATTTGTTCATGATTTTATTATCTTAATGATGTCATAATCAAGCAATCTTAAGCTCGTTAAAAAAAAAAAGCAATCTTAAGCTCGTTGGATGCATTTTATTGAGCCACTTGATTCAACTTTAAAGGTGCTAAATTTTGATATCATTTAGTCATCTAATTTTCAAATATGCTTTAGGCCCTATTCGGGCTGATTTATGCTTGAATTATTTCATTTTTTGTGTAATTTAGCTCATCTCGTAATTCATATTTGTTCAATGTGATTTTTGGTGATTCATCAATTGTTATTTTTGTTGTTTCTTGCTAAGTTGGCAATTAATTTATTATTACATGTACGCTAAATTCATTTTGCTAGGTTCATCTGTCCAACTATAATTGGATCTATTTGTTGAGATGGCTAATGATTTCTTAATTACTACTTATATGAGTTGCTAGTACACGAGCTTCGATTGCTTTACTATTGAATTGTTAATGGATATAATTTTTCTTATATGGCTTCTTTTGGTCGTTGGCATTACAAATTTATTAATCGGGATGTCTCTTGTTTGAACATTCACCTGTTACACGCTCTATTACTATGTTCTTTTGGATATTTCATGTTCATATATGGCTAAATCTTAGTTTATTTTTTATTTTTTGGATATTTTTGTGAGATTATGGTGAAGAAAATAAGCCGTCATTTAGCTCTATGATTGATTATACTATTCGATCTATTTTTTGTTCATGAGGCTCATGTTATGGGGTTCAATGTTGATTTTTCATAGGCCTCACAATCTAAAAACCTATTTTAAGAGATAATATTAATGATGATTTTTAATATTTTTGTGTAGTTCAACTCGGTCATCTATCATCATAATGCGGGAAGTTGTGGTTCATTATGTTCTATACTCTTCTTACTATTAATTGTTGGTGGCTTCGATTTGGCCACTCCATATACTCTGCTGTGTGGTGGCTTTTCTCTATCTTGGTTGCCTTGTTGTTTATATTTCTGGTCACTATCTGCTGTGTGGTTGGCTTGTTGTTAATGAACTTTGGAGAGTAGGGAAGTTGTGGTTCATTATGGTCTATACTCTCTTGGCTTGTAATTATTGGTGGCTTCGGTTTTGGCCATTCCAGCATCCTTTGCCTAGTCTTTCATTAATTTTACTTAACTGTAATTGTATCTTTTTGCTTATGTGCTATGATACTTTTCTTGAATTTTATTACTGTCAGTCCTTTATGTGTTCTCTTTTGTCTACTTGTCATTTCTTGAGTATTTTGGATATTTTTTGTACATGTTACAGACAATATAGCTCCGTTAACGGATTCTGGTGCAATTTTTATTTTCAAATTTGGGAGGATGTTTCCTTTGGAATGACGATTTTTCTTTATGAAGGAAGGCTCGAGTTGATTTTCGTTCCTGAGACTTTCTTTTTTTGGGCGCAACCTCTCGGCCGCCCTAGGCTAGGTTTTGAATTTTTTCGTGTAATTTTGCTTAGTAAAGACCACCGGCTCATAGGACTTTTTTTAGTTTATCTTTTTGTGACTCTTCTGAGCAGTAGGGAGCTGGATGTCTTTTTAAGGAATTGTACCTTTTTTTGATATTAACGTGTTGGCCCGGTGATGGGTTTTAACAAAAAAAAAAAAACTCACTAGTTTTTTTACTTCTTGAGCATTAATAGATACTTGTTGGTCTTATCATCACATATAAAAAAAGATTGCCTATTTTTGCATTAACATAGACAGAATCCGCATGACTTTGTTCTTTAGATGTTCTATTGAAAATCTGAGGATTTTTAAACTTATTTAGCTTCTAATTTTCTATATTTACACTTTTATTTTGTTATTGAGGAAGTTAAGTTTTTGTATTCGTTTTTTATAATTATTTTTTATAGCTTCTTTATCACAATCTAATCAAATAAATTAATTTTTATGATTGATGATATCTATTTGGCGCGGCGCCATTTAAATAATAATAAAGATTTGACACGAAATTTTTTTAGTGAATTTAACAAAAGATGGTGGGGCCTGCATCACGACCTGCTGTAGGGACGACGACGCACGTGGGGCCTGAAACGCGACTGCAAAATTGCAGCCGTTAGTTGTTGCAGTGGCATTTTAGTAAATTAAAAAGATAGATAGATAAAACTTAAAAGGGGGACAATTAAGGTAATTAAGATAAACTCTCATAATTAATGTAAGATTTAAATCTTTTAATTTACAGCTAAAATTTTCCATCAAAAGATCAAAATGAGATGAGAGAGAGAGAGAGAAGCGAGAGCAGATTTAGTGGTAGGATTTGGCGTACGTCATCGAGTGCTAATCGCATGATTAGGATGAGGAAAGAAATAGGAGAGAGATTGGGACAGAGAGAGACGAGTGGAATCTTGGTTATTAATATATGCCACGTTTCAAACTTTCATTTGATCATAATTAACATCTAATTAATTATTTATTATTATCTTTCAAATGAGTACATTAATCGGATATTTGTATTAACATTCGTGATTAATATTGAACAACTTGGATAGAAACATGCTTAATAATTATAAAATATAAATTAAAATTTATATGTTTATAAATTATATAATTATTTCTGTGAATGTTTATCTGATATTCATAAGCTAAAAATTCTCACACATAAACTTACGTAATTTATATACTGGCATTGAATACATGTATCTATTCAAGATAACTTTGATCACTTATTGTTTTTTTTATTAATTTTTAGAAATTAGATCAAATAATTTTGAATTGATGATTTTTTTTATTAAAATTGAAAGATTAAATCATTAACAACTATATTAAAAATGATAAAAATTGTTTGAAAGAATAAATAATAATATTATTATATGATTTATTATATATTTAATCTGTGTTGGAGAATATTAATAGTAATTTATGATGCATAAAATAAAGAACCTCTTATCTAAATTTTAGAAATTTTGTTTTCTAATTTTGTTAAAAATATTGTTATCAATGTAGCATTAAAATACTTATATTTATATTTATCAATTAACCATTAAATTTTTTTGGTTATTGATATTTAGAGAATGTTTTGTAGTAATATATTCATAAATAGTGAAGTAAATATAATTTCATAAGATAAAAAAAAAGTATAACATGAACGTATTAACTATTTATATCATTATATGTATAAATATAATGATTGAAAGTATGGTCACCCATATAATGTATTTGTAAGAAATATATAAAAAAACCGGAGAAATAATTAATGGGCGTGACGTCGAGCCTGGAGCAAACAGTACATATAGCTATGTAGCCATTCGATTGCCTTTTATTTTCTTCGGGCTTTTACTTTCTGAGCTGAGCTTTTTTAGTTTTATAATAAAGTTAATAAATATAATACTATTAAAGCTGCGAGTTATTTTGCTGCAACAGTTAGAGGGAGAAGAGAGCAGTGAGCAGAGAAGATCTTTTGCTTGAGAGAGGAGCGCCCGAGTTTCCCGTCGACGCACGAACAGCGATGCACGTCACATCATCAATAAATTTTTAAATGAATTTTTTTATTCTATTGTTCGCCGTGCAACTAATATGGTAGCCAAAAGGCACCGTATCAAAGGACAGTAAAGTGCGAGAACTTCCGTCAAAAATCCGCACGTAAGAATCAAGCAGCTCGCTCTGCTAGGGTTTGCGCCGCTGGGGTTTTTCTCTTCGCCGCTGGCTTAGGAGGGCTTCTCCCTCCTAAGATGGCTGCCTCTCCGCAAGATTTTCCACGCCTCCCTTCCACCTCTGTGCTAGGTCCTTTGCCTGGGGGACTTTCTTATGCTGCTAATGTCTCTGTCTCCTCCTCTTCCAAGCCCGCCAGCTTCCCTGTTTCCTTCTTCAACCCGACTCAAAAGCTTTCATTTAAGGCAGATGATTTGTCGGAGGGGAAAAACATTTGGACTTCGTCTCTTATCGGGTACTCGTTGGGCCCTCGTCCTTATTATGAAAGACTTCTAAAATCCATGTTAAAGCTTTGGCCTCTTAAAGGTTCCTTGACTCTTCTCTCCCTAGCCGATGGCTTCTTTCTGCTCAAGTTCACCACAGCGGAAGACCTAGAAATGGTGCTTTCGGGGGGACCTTGGTTCATCCTGGGCAAACCATTTATTTTGCAACGCTGGTCGCCAAAATTCAAGCCTAAGAGAGACGAGGATGCTCCGATCCCCATCTGGATAAAGATTGTGGATTTCCCGCTTGTTCTCTGGACTCCTACTGGTATTTCAAAGATCGCTAGCTACATCGGTATCCCGATATCGGTGGATGATCTCACGGCTACCCGTTCCAGACTGACATACGCCAGGGTATGTGTCCTCATCTCTAAGGATTCGGCTCTCCCCGACGAAATCCCTCTTGAAATCGAAGGTGAGGATTTGGTTTTAAAAGTTATTTATGATTGGAAACCGGATAAATGTGAAGGTTGCGGCTCATTCATTCATCCGTTCTCTCTCTGCCCAAAAAACCCGAACCCTCAACCTGTCATTCCCCCTCAACCACCGAGAAATCGTGGACGTAGTTCCTCCAGACAACGCTCCTCCAGAAACCATCGATCAAAATCTATTTTGCCACCTCCCAAACCTACCTCAAATGAAGCTAACCTCGTTCCATCTCAGGTGTTGATACCTCCTGAATCCTCTTTACCTCAAAATAAGCCTATCCCTCCACCTACTTCTGATCCTCCCACCATCTTGACTAATCCCCACCCGATTCCTAACCTCAACACTCCCATAGAGGAATCCTCCTCTAACGGGCAACCTGCCTCGCCCCGTTTGGTGTTGCCTCCTAAGATACCTCTCCTAAACAAATTTGCCTCATTGCATAATGAAGATCACCTTCTCCCAGATTCTGTGGACTCTGTCTCTGATTCAGAATTGGCTTCCTCATCCAATGCCTGTGATGATTCTGGTCAATTGCATTCCTCGGACAAGAAAAGTCGCAACACTAGATCCACTGTGGTTAAACAAAAGTCTCCTGATCTATCCAAATCTAAGAAAGGAAAGTCGGCCAAGAAGGCCAACAGCAAAAAATTCTAATGTCTTTACCTAAACTAGCTTGTTGGAATGTCAGGGGGTTTAACAGCCCTGAAACTGTGAGTTCTTGCAAGTCTCTTATCAGCTCTCATCATCTTAAGTTACTTTGTATTTTGGAAGCCAAAATTTCTTCTTCTTATGTTATGGACCCTTGGTTTTTACGCAAGCACCGGCTCTTTGACAGTGAAGATAGTTGTCACAACTTTGAGGACTCTTCTGTGGGTCGTATCTGGATCAAATGGGATAATTCGGTTATCTCCTTCTCTAAAATATCCTCCTCTCCGCAATTTATTCATGGTATCTTATCTGTGGGTTCATTCCCACCGATTTTTCTTACTGTTATATATGCTTTTAACTCCATGGAAGATCGGAAAAATCTTTGGGAGGCTCTTTTTGCTATTTCTATTAATATGGATCAACCTTGGGTTATTTTGGGCGACTTCAATTGTATCAGATTTGAAAATGAAAAGGCTCGGGGTACTTCTGTTTCCAATAGTAGACTGGGTGAACTTAACATCATTATTTTTAAATGTGGGGTTCATGACCTTTCTTCTACGGGTCTTTTTTACACATGGTTTAACCAACGGGCGGATTATCCTATCCATATTAAATTGGATAGAGTTTTGGTGAATAATGCATTGTTGGATTTTCTCCCCACTGCCTTCTACTATGTGGAATCTCATTATGGCTCTGATCATTCTCCTTTAGTTTTCAACTCTAATCATGACAAACCTCTATCTGTTAGGTTTATGTTCAAGAATTATTGGATGAATATGGCAGGTTTTTGGGATGATGTGTTTAATGCCTTTTCTTCTAGATCTGCTAGAAGTCCTATGGCATCCTTCCAACATAGCTTACAACTCCTCAAGAGAATTTTGAAAAACAGAAATTGGGCATCTTCATCATTTCTTTCTAATGCTTTATTAGAGGTTAAAAGTAAACAAAACTTTTGTTTGGCTGAGCTTCAACATAGACCTCTTGACTTGGAGTTAAATCAAAATCTCAAGAGTATTAATGAGGAGATGGCCTCATTACATGCTAACTGGACTTCTTGGTTATCTCAACGTGCTAAAACTCAATGGCTTACTAAGGGAGAAGATGATTTGGGTTTTCTATATGCTAAAATTAGAAGTCGCAACAATAAGAACTGCATTAAGGAGATCACTACTGTTGAAGGTCACTTTACTTCTTTTGGTGACATCTCTAGAGCCATAATTAAGCACTTTGAAGGGTTATACAACTCAAATCATACCAATATTCAACTTCCTCACAATATCCCTCCGGGTAAAATGGTCCCCGATCACCTCATTGATTTGCTTGTTGCTCCTTTGTCCCTTGAAGAAGTTAAAAAGGCTGTTTTTGATGGGAATGAGAATACTGCTCCTGGTCCTGATGGTTTTACTTATGCATTTTATAGAAAATCATGGCATGTTATTGGTTTGCAAGTCTTTAATGCTGTAAACAATTTTTTCTCTAAGGGATCTTTGCCGAGAGGTGTTAAGGCTACGGCTATTGCTTTAATACCAAAATGTTCGCATGCTGCCAATATAAACGACTATAGACCTATCTCCCTTTGTAACGTTTTATACAAAATTGTTGCTAAAACTTTGGCAAATAGAATGAAAGTGGTCCTCCCATATATCATTCATGATAGCCAATCTGGCTTTATTACTAATAGATGCTCCACTGATAACATCATTCTTGCTGCTGACATTTTGAGAGATTTTAAGGGAAAGGAGAAATATTTTGGTGCTAAACTTGATATCAAAAAGGCCTTTGATACAGTTTCGAGGGAATTTATTATTTCCAGACTTGCTCAGAAGGGATTCCCTATTGCCTTTGTTAATTGGATCAAGGGCTGTATTAGTGAGGTTCACTTCTCTATCTGTTTAAATGGTTCCCTTGAAGGTTTTTTTAATTCCACATCGGGTCTCAGGCAAGGATGCCCATTATCTCCTCTCCTCTTTTGTATTGCAATGGATGGTCTCTCCCAACTCCTTTCCGACACTCAAAATTTCCAAGGCATTCATTGCAAAAATGTACAAATAAGCCATCTGATGTATGCTGATGACCTTTTAGTGGTTGGGAAATCATCTATTCATAATGCCAGACAGCTAAATCAATGCTTGCAGACCTTTGGAGCTTTTTCTGGACTTCACATTAACTCCAATAAGAGCGCCATCATTTTTTCTCATCAAAGTGTTGAAAATCAATTGATATGTGAAGAGCTTGGAATTCTTAATGTCAACCACCACCTCTCCTACTTGGGCATCCCCATATCTGTTAAAAGACTTAAAATTTCTCACTTCCAACCTCTATTGAGCAGAATTTCTGCTCTACTTGCAGGTTGGAAGAATAAGTTTCTTTCTTTTGCAGGTAGGGTTCAATTCCTCAAATTCACTATCTCCAACACTCTTGCGTATTGGATCAGGGGATCCATCATACCTAAAAGTTGCTGCGCGACTATTAACAAACTTTGTGCTAAGTTTTTATTCCACAACAACTTAGCCGAGAGGAAGCTTCATTTCATCTCTTGGAAATCTGTTACTCTTCCTAAATCCAAGGGTGGTCTTGGCATACCTTCAATTGAGGCTCTTTATTTTGGGGTTTGCTGCTCTATTATTGGCAGGTTCTACAACAATCAAAACATGCTCACACACTGGTTCAAAGCCAAATTCATCTCCCCTTGGAAGCCCTCTTCTTCCAATGCTCCCAAATTCTGGAAAAAAATTGCTCAAACAGCCCTTAGAATTAAGGATGAGTTAACATTTCATGTTTCAAATTCCAGTGAATTTGCTTTTATTTGGGACCCATGGCTATCTGGGCAACTCTTTGGGGAGGAAATTCGGGGGATGGATGCAACTCAGGTGAAAGACTTCTATTTTAATGGTATGTGGCACCTTCCTAATACCATCCCTACTAGTATAACTGATAAAATTATGGCTGTGGAAATCAAAATGAAAAATGAGGTTTTGTGGAATGGTAACCAGAAATGGTTATTCAAAAATTTTATGGAATTCTATTACGATAGTTTGCCTTCTGTGGACTGGCATAATGCCATTTGGCATAAGCATCATGCGTTGAAATTTGCATGTTTTGCATGGATGGCTAGAATGGGTAAGCTCAAAACTGCCGACAATCTGCTCTCTAGAGGCATCCAGGTGCCTTTGAACTGCTCTTTCTGTCTTGGAAATCTGGAAACACATACACATTTATTCTTCAATTGTGACTTTGCCTTCTATATTCTGACGGCTATTCTCCCAGATTTTAAATGCTTCTTTCTCAGGCCAAACTTACCCCAAACTCTGGAATTTATTCAAAATTCGGTTAGATACAACAAAGCTGAAAAAGATTTTTGCTATATTGCTATTAGTTGTATTATCTATCATTTATGGAGAGAACGCAATAACCGGCGTTTTGGCAACACCAGTGTCAATGTGACTAAACTGTTCTGCAATATCTCCATGGCTTTAAGATTGAAAACTATAAAATGGAAAAACAGGGATTTATTGCTTCAAAGGTTCAGGATTTTTTAGTTTGGGCTGTTATCAAATATCTTTGGATACCATCTTCTTTGGGTATGAATTTTGGTAAGCGAAGTTATGAGGAAGGTTACTTATGGTTCAGCCTGGTTTTTTTGATCTTCATTCTCCTTCAGACCTGGGATAAGTTATTTTTTGGGAATGTGGATTTCGGTTTTTTGTATTCACATTCCAGATTATCTTTTGACCCTCTTAACAGCAAATCTCGGGTATACTTCAAAGATATTGGCAGCATTCGTGGGATGATCATGTGCACAACGGACGATGATGACCATGGACTGTCTCTCCGAGCCATTGAGGGTCTTAGGGGCAACTTGGCTCGTTTTTGTGACTTTTCTGGACGGGCTGGAGGCACTGTGATGGCCAGTTTTGCTGGGTTACTCTATCGTTTACTCAGATTTTGTGGGCAACCGGTGCCACCGTCTGATTCCTTTAGTTCTTGCCTCCGAATTTTTTGATGATTGAGACAGTGCATTTATTCTGAGTCTATTTGTTGTCGCCATTTTCATTTCCCTTATCTGCTATTGTCTTTGTAATTTTGTTTAGATTTAGCTCTTTGCTTTTCTTTTTTTGATTACTTGTAATCTGAACTTTTTATCTTAATATATGGGCTCTTTTGCCCCGGGTTTTCCCAAAAAAAATTTTTTATTCTAAATAATTTGAATTTGTGATTTTCTGAAAAAGTCCTTACCTTTTCCAGTTCTTTGCTTGGGGGGGTCATTATCCACTAAATAGTACTTTCCAAATATTTCAAATGGAAGATGTGACGGCAAAGATAAGGTTTTGATTGAGTGAAATATGCAACAATGTACAGGTTTTAATACTTAAAAGATAGGTTCAAATTTCTACTCCAAGCAGTAGAGTCTCTATCATCAGATCAGTTGAGGGAGGACTTGTCACAATTGCATCATAAAATTCAGATAAATTTCATCTGTAATTGCTAAGAGCAGAGTTGAGGGGAAGGCTAGGGAGAGTTAAGGGTAAGAGGAAGGTGGAGAAGACATCCGAATCAAATATGTTCTTTTAAGGTTTTATCATGACACAAAGGATCCCAAAAAAAGCTTAGAACTATAACCATAAGAGCATCTCCAACCGAATTCCAAACAGTTGAATGATGTCGCCTGCGAGCTCTAGCCGAATGGTAAAATTTCCGTTATTTGGTTGCGGGTGAACATTGGGACGCCAATATTGGCATTGCACTGTTCATCTACACTATTTTTCAATCTCTACCGAACTTGTCTAAGAAACACACCAAAAAAAGAGAACATAAGAGCTTAACCTGAAAGGGACAGATAAAAATAGATAAAGAAAGAGGAGGAAGAAGATAATATTTCTTATTATTTAGTTAAAGCTATAACAATACATATATATAGAGGAGAGTAGTTCTCAGTTACAACCACACCAATATATAAATGCCACGTCATATATTACAGTTTAAATATATATTATAATATTTTACTTATATGCTCCCGCAAACTGATGGATCCTGGATGACCATCAGTTTGTTTCATAGATAGTGAAATCTAGGTGTAGAGAGGGGTTTTGTGAAGATATCAGCCACTTGATCAACAATGGAAATAGGAAGTAGACGTATGTGATTGTTAGTAATATGATCTCGAATAAATTTATGATCAATCTCGATAAGCTCAGTACGAGTATGAAAAACAGGATTGTTAGCTAATGCAATAGCAGAAGTAATGTCACAATACATGTCTGTAGGTTGACCCTGTGTTATGCCAAAGTCATTTAAGAGTCGACGTAACCAGATAACATCAGATGTGAGTGAAGCCAATGCATGGTATTCTTATGTAGAAGATCTTGCCACTGCGCTTTGCTTCTTGACTGTCCTTGAGATTATGGTGTCTCTGAGGAACGAATAATATCCAGAAGTGGATTTTCTGGAGGTTGTATCTCCATCCCAATCCGCGTCTGAAAAAGAAGATATACAAAGATTAGATTTTGAAATTGGTATGTCATAATCGAGTGTACCTTTGATATATCGTAGAAGACGTTTAAGCAGGTAGATGTGTTGAGGAAGTGGATGATGCATATGCTGAGAGAGCTGATTTATGCTGTACGCAATATCTAGACGGGTTAACGTCAAGTACTGTAGGGAGCCAATTAGCCTTCGATAAGTAGGAGGATCGGAGAGCAGGGGATCCTCAGGAAACTTGACAGGAAGCTTTGTACTTGCCGGATTTGCCAGCGGGTTGCAGCTAGTTAAATGAGCTCTTTGAAGAATGATATATGCATACTTCTTCTGAGATAGGAAGTATTTGTGATTAAAGTAAGTGATCTGAATTCCAAGAAAATCATGAATTTGTCCTAAATGTTTCATAGAGAAGTTGCAGCTTAGTTTATTAAAGACTGTATTGATGAGTTTAGAGTTGTCGCTAGTAATTAGTATGTCATCAACATACATAAAAAGATAAATTTGAGATTGTGATTGCCGAAGGATGAGGAGAGATGGATCTGCACTACTTTGAGTAAAACCCATAGAGATCAGATATCATGTGAACGTGTTATACCATTGACGTGGTACCTTTTTAACACAGTAGATTGCTTTATTCAATCGACACATATAGCCCGGGTGTGAGGTGTCTTCAAAGCCTTTGGGTTGCGACATGAACACCGTTTCTGAAAGGGGACCGTGAAGAAACACATTTGCAACATCAAGTTGATGAACCTGCCATCCATTATAAAGAGCAACTGTTAGAAGAACACGAATAGTAGGAAGTTTTGCCACTGAACTAAATATTTATGTATAGTCCACGCCGTATTCCTGGTGGTTTCCATGTGCAACTAAGCGCGCCTTATGTTTTGCCACGGAGCCATCAGCATGAAATTTGAGACGATGGGCCCATTTGTAGCTGAGAAATTGAAGAAGTTTGTGGTGAGGGAACAAGACTCCATGTGCCTTGCTTTTGCAAAGCCAAGAATTCCATGGCCATAGGATGGCACCACTCATGGTGTTTATTAGCTTCAGTAAATGTGGTAGGAGTAACATGTTGGTATGTAGAAGTATGAGCATGAAAGAGATTGAGATGAACTGTAGGCTTGAGCGAGCCTGTTTGGTTCCATGTGATCATGTGATGACGAGGAATTGACTGAGGGGAAACAAATTGATTTTCTGGAAGTAAGGAAGGCTGCATGGAGTATATTTCCTATTTAGGTGTTGACAGAAAAGGGCTAGTGGTGTGAATGGATGAAGAGGCATTAGACTGAGATGAATTTGAATGAGTATTTCGAGTTGAAGTGTCATTAGAAGTGGTTGCTGGAACAGAAATTGGAGTTAAAAAATAAGGATAGGTTTCTTTGGTTGGACTTGTGGAAATGGGTGAGGTATTGGCAAAGGGAAAAGAGGACTCATCAAAGATCATGTGGCGAGAAATTATGATTTTATTTGTGGTTGGGTCAAGACATTTATAACCTTTATGAGTGTCAAAATAGCCAAGAAAAATACAAGATTTGGCCTTGGGTTGAAATTTGTGTTTGGTTTGCGGCGGAGTAAGAGGAAAACACGCGCAGCCAAAGACTCGTAGATGGTTATAGTCCGGTTTAGTGCCGTGAAGGAGTTCAAAAGGAGAGATATTGAAGTTAACTAAAGAAGGCATTCTATTGATCAAGTAGACTGATGTTAAGACCGCTTCCGGCCAATACATATAAGGAACGGACGCATAAAGAAGAAACGTTCAAGAGGTCTTAATGATATGCCTGTGCTTCCTTTCAGCAACGCTGTTTTGCTCAGGGGTGTAAGGACAAGAGATTTGGTGAGTAATACCATTTTGTTGAAGAAACTGCTTTAAGGATTGATTTACGAATTCAGTTCCGCCATCAGTCCTCAAGATTTTGAAGGACCAAGATGTGTATTTCTCAATTTGAGTTTTGAATATAATGAAAATATTCGTAACATCATATTTATTTTGCATTGGAAAGATCCAAGTGAAACGAGAGAAATCATCTATAAAAATTACATAATAACGATATCCTTGAAACGAAATTACAGGAGCAGGTCCCTAGACATCCGAATGAATAAGAGAAAGATTAAAATTTTGGCGATTAACCAATTTTTCAAAAACTAGTTTATGACACTTGGACTTGGTACAAGACTCACAGACTGAAGGGTCAACAGAAATATGAAGATGCGGATTACATTGAGATATGGTTTTAAGAGTTCTTGTATTGGGATGGCCAAGTCTTGAATGCCATGGTTGAACATTATTTGCAGTGGCTAAAAAGCTTGAATTAAAGATAATAATGAAGTAGTCGGAACCAGATAGAGGCCATTTTTATTTGGTCCTTGAAGCAGAATTTGATCAGTCTTTAGATCCTTAAACACAAAGCCCGATGGGTTAAAAATAATAGAAATGTAATTGTCTTTAGTGAGTTTAGAAATAGATAATAAATTGTAATGTAGCTGAGTAGTATGAAGAACTTGAGATAGGAGAACCTTACATGTTAGGGTCGGCAATAAGCCAGCCCCAGCGTGAGCACTGTTCACCGATCTACCATCTCCGACCGTAATGTGGTCGGTACCCTGGTAAGGAGTGTATATTGACATGTTGTCAAGAGAGTTGGTGAGGTGAGACGTTGCTCCTGAATTAAGAAACCAATTGGTGGAGGAGTTGTCTGAACTGGCCACAAGAGCTTTATTGGTCGCATTGCTAGAGTTCGACATGTACTATGGATTGAGACGGTGCCAACAGTCTGGTGCTGAGTGGCCTTTCTTAAGATATATTTGACAGAGAACCGGTGTAGATGTAGAGGAACGACCATCACTGTACGAGTTTGAGTAGTTTTTACCTTTGTAGCGACGTCATCTTCCTCGCGTTGAATATAACACAAGATTAGGATCAAAACAGGTAGAGCTACGAGCGGCATTGGAAGCCAAGTTGATTTCTTCACTGAGAAGAAGGGGGTATATTTGATCAAGGGTAATGGGGTTGAGCATTGTCCTAATGGTAGTCTTGAAAGATTGATACGAGTTGGGCAATCCATTCAAGATATACATTATTATGTCTTCGGTATCTACCATCGAACCTGCCCTAGCTATTTGATCAACTATGGATTTGATTTTAGCAAGATATTGAGACATTGAGAGAGATATTATGTAGGTTAGTCTTAAGTTGTATGACCTTGGATCTATTTTTGGATTGAAATCTAGTTTTAAGAGTTGTCCAAATGGTTGCAGTTGATTCAAGATGAACAACATAAGGAATGATGGAAGCAGATATGGTGGAGCACAGTGAGGCAAATAGAATTTGATCTATAAGCAACCATTGTGAAAATGAAGATTTTGAGTTGGAAGAACTGTCTATTTGAGAAGGAGTTTGATCAAGAGAAGAGGAAGAATGATCAAGAAACTTATGAAACCCATATGCCCAAAATTTTTTTGAGATATGCGATTTCCAAACAGGGTAGTTGTTTGGTGCGAGTTGTATCAGAACAGTATTCTTGATATTTGATACAACGAACTTCAGCGCCGGTGAGATTTGAGGATCATCTGAGCTTGTGTGTCTATTTGCTCGCTGCGACGAGAGGTTGCCGAGTTCGTCATGGAAACCTAGCTCTGATACCATGAAGAGCTTAACTTGAAAGGAACAGATAAATAACATATAAAGAAAGAGGAGGAAGAAGATATTATTTTTTATTATTTAGTAAAGGCTACAACAGTACATATATATAGAGGAGAGTAGTTCTCAGATACAACCACACCAATATCTAAATGCCACATCATATATTACATTTTAAATATATATTATAATATTTCACTTATAAGAACGACAGTTACCTCGACAAAATGGAGTTCAGTTGGAGATGAATCACGACATTTTGGTGTGAAAAATGAGATTTTCAGTTGGAGATGCCCTAACTATGACTTTCAAAATAGCATAAGATATCTTACACTTGATAACATATATGCAATTCCTTTAAGAGCTTTCCAAAAATGGAGAAATCCTTTTGAGACAAGGTTTCCATAAATAGCAATATTCGACTCTGTACTAGTTATATAAAATTTTTGTAATTTTTTTGGAGTATTTAGGTCATTTAAGACAAATTCACACCTACAATACATACAAAAAGACTCGAACCCAAGATCTCTTAGTTGGAATCCTAAGCTCTCAACCAACATGCCAATGTGAGTTGTGAATTTTTTTTTTTGTAATTTAAAAAACCTCAAAATTAGTGCCTAGCTTGTATACACATGATTAATAATAGCAATGGAGGGAAGGCTCAGACCACCATAAACCTTATGCTTATAAGTTTTTTTCCAAAGATACAATGTGAAGCTTTTTAGCATTGATATCTCCATGATAAAAAAAATCCAATATTTACAAAAGTTTTAGATTGAGAATCTAATGAATTGGAGTCTACTAGTAAAAAAAATGGATTTTGTATTCTAACTTTCAAGCTGTTAAATAGATTTGTGGAGAAGAAGTTGAAATTTTAGAAGGTGGTGGCATATAGAGGGGTTAGGGATTTCAAGATATGTCAGCTTTTGTTCAAATCCTCACATATTAAGAGGAACCAAAAGGGCTATGGGGTTGATGACCTTTGGAGAGAAGCATATGGAACTTCATGCCTAATTAATGTAAATGCCAAATGCATCACCAACAATGGTGATGATGTCTTTGAGAGTGAAAATTTTGTTTGAAGTTCCTTTGCCAAAAATCACTAATTCATTAACATATAAGAAGCGAGAAAAATGCTAGTTTTTAAGCTTTTTCCCTTCATAATCCATGTCAGCAATTTTATACTAAAATAAATTTGAAAGTGCATCCATGACAATGCAAAAGAGATATGGAGAGAGGGGATATCCTTATCTTAGGTTAGAAGAGGAGTTGAAAAAATTCAATGTCTCCATTGATGCCTATGGAATACTGAATGTCAACAATATAAACTTGGATTCAATCAATGAATAGTAGAGGAAAATCTTTTTGGTTTATCCTAGAGAGAAGAAAAGATATATTTATAGTTCATATGCCTTCTTGATATCAAGTTTGTCCTAGAAATAGTAATCTTTTTTTGTTATGTTCGAATTCACATAAGATTTCATTAGCGGAAATGATAAGTCAGATGAAATCTACTAGCTAGTAGAGAAAATTTACCAACGTGAAAGAAAATAAATCCCAAATAAATTATAATATACACATTTTTAGAATATAAAATTTAAATATTAAGAATATATATTGTAATTAAGTACCATGCAAATAATATAGTGATACATATTTAATCTTAATAAGATATTTCCTTTTAAAAAGAAATTGAAAAAAATCTTAAAATTTTTGAACAATTTTATTTTCTCTTTTAAAATTTTCTCCATTTTGGATCTATGAATGCCCCTTAGGGCTAGAAAAAGAGCTCCAGTTCTTTTTGCAAGCTTCAATTTTTCTTTGTAAAAGATGAATTAAAAAAAATCATTGGAGGAGATCAAGGCCCATAATCCATAAAAGGAGACTTTAGTCTTCTCTTAAACAAATGCGTTGTCTATTTTTGTTGCATATATATAGTTCAGAGGGCATCAACTCTCTTAGTAGGCTTCGACTTTTCTTCATAAAAGCCGGAAAAAAATTATAAGCAGGAATTTAAAGATTGTTAGAGATGATCAAGACTTGTAGTTCTTATAGTGAGATTTCAGTCTTTCCTTGCAAAATGTGTTTGCTATTATTGTCAAACGTAATAGAGTTGGAGATGATTAATACTTGCTGATTCCCACGACGAGGCTCTGGTCTTCCTTTGGGAAAGAAGTCAGCCATCCTCATTGGGCCTTGGAAACAAGCATCAAGACTTCTAGCCTCTACAACGAGGCTCCAATCTTTCCTTAAAAATATGCTGTCTACCCTCGTTAGATGGAACAAATTTGACTGTGAAAATTTTCATCTCATTTTGAAGTTGCAATTTCTTCTTGCTTGAAGACGATTACCCTCAAAGCTTGACAAGAAATAGATACATGAAGGAAGATGTGGCAACCAACAACCATCACTACAGGAAATTTGTTCATTACTGGCGATTTTTGCCGGGTGTTTACTTGTAAATACCGGCGGTTCTGAGAAAAAACGGCGGCTTTTCGGCGGTTGTCACAACAACAACAACAACAACAACAACATCAAGCCTTTATCCCACTACGTGGGGTCGGCTACATGAATCCTTTTTCTCCATTGTGTTCTATTAAAAGTCAAATTCTCATTTAAACCTAATAAAGAAAGGTCATTCCTAATATTTTCTAACCAAGTCTTTTTAGGTCTACCCCTACCTTTCTTAACATAAGTCAAATCTAATACCTCTACTCTCCTAACCGGGTCATCGAAAGGCCGTCGTTTTATGTGACCAAACCATCTAAGGCGACTCTCTCTAATTTTATCTTCTACTGGAGCTACTCCAACCTTTTCACGTATATGCTCATTTCGTATCCTATCTCTAAGGGTAAAGCCACTCATCCACCTGAGCATTCTCATCTCTGCCACACTTAACTTAGTATTATGCTTCTCTTCCGGCGGTTGTCACACCGCCGGAAAAAACTGTTTTCAGTGCTTGGGACTATTTAGTTTTTGATAAATTTGATCATTTTTATTGAGTTTTTATTTCCTACTCTCATTATATTGATATGAACTTTTCGATGAATGGTCGTATGTTTGTTCATGCTTTGCCTAAAGGTTTTCAGCGCTTGTTATCACAATTTTAATTTTTTGGGGGGCTATCAACTCCCTGATATTTTGAAGCTAAGTAATGATTTTTTATACATTGAAAAATTTGTTGTAATCATATAGGTCGTTAAAAAAATTTAATTTTTTTGGAAAATATAGATAACATCCACGACTATCTTCATAATTTCTTTTTCATATCAAAATATTAACGTTTGATAGTGCAAAAAAATTCATAAACCACAGCTTTGCAAAGTCTATCATATTGTTGATCAAGGTTTTCGATGATTTTTTATATTGTCTGTGCTTTGTTGAAAAAGTTTGATTTTTTTTTTGGATGTGGATAACTTATGAGGATATCTTCACGAGCTTTTCATGCCAAAATACCATCATTTGGTAGGATAAAAAATCATAAACTTCAATTTTGCAAGATCTATTAACCTATTGATTGTAGACTTTAGAAATTCTCCATAATTTATTTTGCCAAAAAAATCATGAAATTTTTTGTCGTTGATGCGCATAAATCCAAAAAAAAATTGCAATTTTTATCGAAGTAGGTTTTTTTTTTTTAGAAATATCCTTGAGTTGTTACTGGTTAATGATTCTGTGCTGCATTGTTATTGTAGAAAAACCTAAACATATGATTATTTTGGTGTTTGTAACATCATTTAGAAAGGGAACTCCTTAATCTTTATGTTCACATGATTTTATACTTTTATTTTTAGAATACGGGTGAAAGAATATGTTAAGAGAGAGAGAGAGAGAGAGAGAGAGAGAGAGAGAGAGAGATGGGTAAATGTAATTCCTGTAGAGAATACTGAAAAACTGTGAAGAAAAAAACCTCCAAGAGTCCAAAAAATAAATCCAGAGTGCGAGAGAGGTCTCTGCTTTTCATAGTTTCAGAAGTCTGGCAACATTTAAGTGAAGGTATAACAGCAGCTTCGCTTTGAGCTCCCATTGGAATCAGCAACATTGATTATTGTGCCATGAATTGGAGCAGTTGCAGTTGCCTCTTGCGCAGCAAGAGCTTTCTTGCTTATTATGCTGTGTATCTCTGTGAGCAGAGAGTGAAAAGCTCTTTCGACATTGAAGGCTTCGAGAGCCGAGGTCTCGAGAAAGGACAGACCCTCCTTCTCAGCTAATAAGTGCGCATCATCCTCGGAAATGGCTCTGAGATGGTTCAGATCTGCTTTGTTGCCAGCCATCATAATGACTATGTTGGAGTCGGCGTGGTCTCTCAGTTCGCGAAGCCACCTATGGAGGTTGTTGAAAGTTTGCCTCTTAGTTATGTCGTACACCAGAAGTGCTCCCACTGCGCCCCTGTAATACGCGCTGGTGATGGCGCGATAACGCTCTTGACCTGCAGTGTCCCAAATCTGAGCCTTGATTGTTTTTCCATCAATCTGTATCAGAGTACAATTACTTGAGAACGAAAAAGCTTCAAGAATTGTCATTACGTCAGAAATTGAAGAAGAAAGTTTGCTCAGTTGAAAAGTATGATGAAAGTAGATTGTATCAAAAGTAAACATCTTTGGTCACAATTTCTTTAAACTCCTGTGGAATTTCACCTTGGCAGGATGAATCGGCATGAAACATTAATCTATGTGACTCAACTTTGATCATCCGTAATTCACTCTCCATAACTTTAGATGTCAAAGCCAATGTTTTGGTTAGGACTGATTAATGCAATTTGAGGCTATGGACCTTGCCTTTTCCATGATAGTTGATGAAGGTTCAAGAGCTGATAACACTCAGGATGGATATCAAGTGGAATTTTGGTGCATAACAGTTGGATAATGCTTTTGTTCGAGTATGAGCGATGGGCGATATGAAAAGTTCTCAAATTGTAAACACATGAGGCATAGAATTTAATCCAATATAGAATAGTTGAAAACTATGTTGAACTAGAAAAACTTAACAGTTGACCTGAACCCATTAGTTTAAACTTTTGATTTAAGATAAGATTTTACCACTAGTATATCTGAACTTAACGTTAATTATTTATTGAGTTGACCTATTTTCATTCATGCTCTCCCTTCCACAGCAGGGGTGTTACATTAGTTTAATACTGTAAGCAGCGTAAGTGAAGGTGACATCTCAGGGACTCAATAAAGGAAAAGTACATATAGAAAAGTTCATGATGTTATTAAATAGTATAAATCTATATGAGGCTTGAAAAACACATTCAGAGGAGCATGTGAGTCTTTCTCACAGGTGTTTCAGTTCATCGAGTGCGAGGCATGCTCATATCCTAATAGGTGATGGTATGCAAAAGGAAAATAGAAAGTTTGCCTAGACTTTTTTGGATGAAAAAAATCACAGAATTATATGGTTAGCTTAAAGTGGGAATCCGGCCCTTCTATTTTGACAGCTCAGATGATTCGGCATTTACTTTCACTTGTGATTTTTAATTAGAATAGTTATCCTCTATGGAAAAACAGTAAAACACCATCAAGCACATAAATAAAAATGCATATGCTACAATGTGATAATATTAAACAACCTAAAGCTATGACTCAAATAAATTTAAGGTACGCAGGCACATGATTGTCTTCAGTCTGTCTAATGAAAAGCAATAATAGTAGCTGTTGCATCCTGGAGTATTCGCGGCGGTAGAAAAATATAAAGTTTAACGTCTTATTATTATACGAAAATTCGGCACGCAATCAAATAAGAGAGAGGGTGTTGCATTTATAGGAGACACCAAGATTTTTACGTGAAAAACCCCTGGAAAGGGGGAAAAAACCACGGGGCCTGACTCAGTTTAAATGAATCCACTAATATTGCAATTGATTACAAATGAGGCCCTTCCTTGGGAGAAGGCCTTAACTTGATGTACATCTTATATAGTAAATTACATGATGAGAATGCAAAGAGTTTCTGTTGATGTGTTTGTTTGGTCTGAAGGACTATAGTCGGTGGGTGATGTAAGCCAGGAGGATCGTAGTTGGCAGGAGACGGAGGTCGTAAGGACTGTAGTCGGTGGGCGACGTAAGTATGGAGGACCGTAGTCGGCGGGCGATGGAGGTCGGAAGGACTATAGTCGGTGGACGACGTAAGTCAGGAGGACCGTAGTCGGCTGGCGACAGAGGTCGTAAGGTCAGTTATCTGACGACGAAGATCAGAAAGACGACGTCAGGTAGAAGTCCAGTTATGGATAGAACTCCCACTTTGGATAGTTATCCAGCGAAAGTCCAATAACGGGTAGAAGTCCAGTGCCAAGTAGAAATCTAGCAATGAGCAGAGATCCGTCGTTGGGTAAAAGTCCGAATTCAGTTGACGGCCAGGGAGAACTCTGGCGTCAGATGGTATTTGGGCAAAACTCCAGAGTTGCAGAGTTCCGATGTCACTGGAAAGTCGAGCGGAATTCCAGCGTCCCGTGGAAGTCGGGCGGAATTCCGGCGTCACATGGAAGTTGGGTGGAATTCCAACGTTACTTGGAAGTCGGGTGGAATTCCAGCGTCACTTGGAAGTTTGGCGGAATTCCAGCGTCACTTGGAAGTCGGGTAGAATTCCGGCATTTCGTGGAAGTAGAGCAGAATCCCGGCGGTGGTCGAGGAGGAGTTTCTTCCCTCCTAATCTTCTCTTATTCTTCTTGCTTCTCCTTGCTTGGGCCCCCTCTCAAGATAAATGAGGGGTCTATTTATAGATTTTTGGAGTGGCATGGCCCGTAAATATGTGAGAGATCAGGGGCAAATGTGGAGTTGTTGGATGGACGACGGATATTAAATCCCTTGATCGTGGACCATTTGTCAGACATTTGAAAGTCTTAATGATATTGGAAAATTCGGCGATCTTGGGCTCGTTGGATTCATCTCGGCGAGCCGCTTGATTTGACTATAAGCATGTCATGTTTGGAAACCGTTTGGTAATCCAAATTGTGGTTCGAACTTTCCAACAGCGCTTCAGGTCCTTGATTTAGACTCATTTGGGCTCGGATTGAGTCGAATTTGGTGTCGTTGGGTTTGTATTTCTGAGACGCTCAGTTCGACTGTAAATTTGCTAAAATCGGAGTTTAGATGATACTGGATTTAATTTTTGAAGTTTCCAACTTGATTTTTGCCTCGAGATTCGTGCCTGTTCAAGATAATTTTTCAATGACATATCAGTAGCATTGCGATCCCACCAAGTTTAGGCTTTAAAGCAATCTGGTACCTTCACTTCCACCTCACATCTTCTCCAACAACGATATACCATAGCACTCTTTGGTCATCCTGTGGTTACTTAAAGACATGTAGTATATCACAAGAAACATGCACTCACTGTAGCAATGATAGAATAAATTAACTAGGTTTGGTGGAAGTTTCAAGAAAAAAAAAAAAAGAGGGAGAGAGAGAGTTGGCAAAGGCGGAGAAGAAGTTGAAGATAAGATCGACTAAAAGAAAAAGAAATCCAACCTTACATTGCTCAGATAAACCAATATATGGATATGGTGATTGCACTTAAAGGATTGTTTGGGGAAATGACAACTTTTGCTGCAACACTGGAATTCTGGGGCCTTCATCCTATTACAACCTAATTAAAACAGATTAGCATTAATCATATGTAAACCTTATTCTTGCTGTCCAATGATAAGTGTACACGTGTGTCTCACACCTGACACTGTCTATTTATAGGAGTATGTATTTAGGCTTTATGATTCAAGGAAATAAGCTTCTCTATTTCTCTTTGTCTTATTCTTGTCTCTGCCATTGGCGGTCCGGCAACACCAGCTCACCGGACCATCAACTTCTACATGGTATCAGTAGCGGGTTGAACCTCCGGCCAACATTTCTCATGGCATCCTCGTCGTCCTCATCATCAACGACGGCAGCCACCGCAGTCCCTCCGTCTGCGAAATCGGTTCTTTACCATTCTCTCAAATTCATCATTTCAAATCTCAGGACACTCGTTCCCCATCAACTCTCATCGGAAAATTATCCGATATGGAGGAATCAAATCGTCAAACTCTTCAAGGCCAACGGATTCGAGACTTTTCTTGAATCTCCATCATCCAACGTTTCTCAGCCACATTCAGATCAAGAAAATCAAGATCCCGATCCCATCGACCACACTTGGATCATCACGAATCAGAACCTAGCCGCGGCGACCTGCTCAACCACATCGGCTCAGGTGCTCCCTTATGTAATGCACCTTGATTCCACATCTGAAATTTGGCAAGCTCTTCAACTCCGGTTCCAATCTTCGAATCGCTCGAAAGTAATCCAACTCAAAAACAAGCTGCACAACATCACTATGAAGAACATGTCTATGTAAACGTACCTCACCGAGATCAAGAAGATCGTTGATAACATTGCATCTGCAGGCTCGACCATTGACACAGAGGACATTATCCTTCACATCCTGAACGGGTTACCTCCCTCATATGAATCGTTCAAGACCTCTATTAGGACAATGCAGTCTCCTCTCAAGCTGGACATTCTGTACGCACTTCTGATCAGCGAAGAAATACATCTACAAGCTGACTCTCTGCGTCTGGCAATACCGCAAGAAGCGCAAACCGCTCTATACGCGAACCATGGTCGAGGACGCCGAGGCAGAGGTCGAAATCAGTCCACCTCCAGCTCATTCCAAAAACAGGGCTCAAAATCATCCCTCACATGTCAAATATGCTTGAAACGCGGTCACACCGCTGATGTCTGTTGGCACCGTCTCAACGCCAACTACATCACGCCAAGAACTCAATCTGACACCAAAAATGCTCTTCTAGCCTCCACAGATGCGACATCCATGGATTGGTATCTCGACTCCGATGCATCAGCGCACATGACAAATCGAAATGATCAAATTCTTCAAGGATCGGTATACCAAGGATCTGATCAGGTGATGGTTGGGGACCGCAGATCCGTTCCGATTGCTCACTCGGGCACGGGTCTCCTCCCGACACCAGATCGTAAGTTAACTCTGTCCAAATTACTTCATATACCTGCTATATCTCACAACTTGCTTTCAATTTCCAATCTAGTCACTGAAAATCAAATCTCCATTACTTTTACTCCTAATGGTTTCGTTTTAAAGGATTTGCAGAACAACAAAATTCTTCTCAGAGGTCCGTGTAGGAATGGACTCTATCCTATTACTATTCAGAATTCATCATCTCAACCGCAAGCAATGTCAGCGGTTCATACAAAGAACATCAACTGGCACGAGCATCTTGGCCATCCTCATCAACGAATTCTTCAACACATCTCTAAAACCAATCCCCTCTTCACATTTCAAATATTTCTAATACTTATATCTCCTATAAACTGTGCAAAAGTCACAAATTACCGTTTGAACATTCTGTAAATCGGGCTAATAAACCTCTTTAGCTTATTCACTCTGATGTGTGGGGACCATCTCCGGTCACCGCACAACAGGGTTTTAGATACTACCTACTATTAGTGGATGATTACTCGCGCTTTACTTGGGTTTTTCTGTTACTGTTTAAATCTGATGTAGTTCAAACGTTTAATACTTTCATTACTTTCATTGAAAAACAAACAGATCATAAGATCAAAGCTATTCGCACCGACGGCGGAGGCGAGTATGTGAATCACAATCTCCAAACGTATCTCAGATCCAACGGCATTAAACATCAGGTGTCGTGCACATACACACCAGAACAGAACGGAGTTTCAGAGCGCAAGCATCGTCACATTTTGGACACTGCCCGAACACTGCTTCAAATGGCCTCCATACCGCACCTATACTGGCCCGAAGCAGTGGCCACTGCGGTCTATCTGATCAACAGACTTCCCTCGCCTACCAACCACAACCAGACCCCGCTCAAACTCATGTTCAATACAATCCTGACTATGGCCATCTGCGAACGTTTGGATGTGCCTGTTTTCTGCGCCTTCCCCCGCACTCAACCACCAAACTTCAACCAAATTCCACTACCTGCATTTTCTTGGGTTACTCGGACAACCAAAAAGGCTACAAATTTTTAAACCAAGAAACTAATCACATAATCGTGTCCAGGCACGCTCAATTCATAGAAAATATTTTTCCATTAAAACAGCCATCCACACCTCCGCGATCATCCATACAAGACGTGCCCCCTCAGCTGCTTCTTCCAGTATTCACAACCAACAACAACTCATATGTCCGAGTGATTCCCCCTCTCACCCAGGTACCTACTTCACTCTCTACAGCAAATGAACATCCTTCTCACAGGAACACACCGTCTCCGGATCGCGCTTCGCATCACATTGCTTATCCAACCCAATATCCCATGACCACAAGATTCAAAACAGGATCTCTCAAACCCATATGTCGTCTCAACCCGCTTCATCAAACAACCCAATGTGATCAACAATCAGCCCCCATCAGTTACACAGAAGCAAGCAAACAATTTGAATGGCATCAATCCATGGCGGAAGAATTTGCAGCCCTCCAACAACAAGGCACATTGTCCTTAGTTCCCCAGCCACCGAACGCATTCATATTAGGATGCAAGTGGACATTCCGCAAGAAATTCAACTCAGACGGGACGGTAGCCAGGTTCAAAGCTCGTCTCGTGGCTCAAGGGAACCGCCAAGAATACGGGCTAGACTACAAAGAAACATTCAGCCCGGTGGCAAAGCTTCCCACCATTCGTGTATTGTTCACGGTTGCACGGCTGGCCAGTCCAGCAACTGGATGTTACGAATGCCTTTCTCCATGACAGCCTAAATGAAACAGTCTATATGCGCCAACCCAAAGGGTTCGAAGACAACGTTCACCCGAATCATGTTTGCTACCTACGGAAAACCATATATGGACTTAAGCAGGCTCCAAGGCAATGGTACACCACATTTACCAATCATCTCATTACCATCGGGTTTCATCACAGTAAGGCAGACCCCTCGCTTCTCATATACCGACGGCAACAAACCCAGATCTTCCTCTTGGTCTACGCAGATGACATTCTAATTACGGGTAATGACAAAGCGGCCATCTCCGCTCTTCTCAGCAACTTGAATTCTCAATTCACTATGAAGCACCTCTGGTTAGCACGACATTTTCTGAGCATCAACATACAATCAACACGAGATACGTACTTTCTCTCTCAGCAATCCTATGCTTTCTCTATGTTACAACAAACAAATCTCACTAAGTGTAACTCTCTTTCTAATCCCTCCCTCATGAAACAACAAACCCAATTTCTGCCAGACAACACAATAGTGGACTCCACCATGTATCGTCGCATCACAGGAGCTCTCCAGTATCTCACTATAACGCGTCCAGACATTGAACACACGGTCAACACTCTGTCGCAACATATGCACAATCCAGAACTACATCATCTTCATCTTCTCAAGCGACTGCTCCGGTACATCAAAGGAACTACCACCTTCGGGCTACCAATTACGAAATCATCTCTCCATCTCCGCACGTTCTCGGACGCGGATTGGGCAGGTGATCCGATCACCCGAAAATCTACATCAGGCTTATGTACGTTTCTAGGTGACAATCTTGTTTCGTGGACGGTGAAGAAGCAAACGACAGTCTCCCGTTCATCTACAGAATCGGAATACAGAGCTTTGGCTGCAGCCATTGCGGACACCATCTGGCTCAAAAGACTCATTGCCGACTTTAACATCCCGCATGACAGCCCCATTGAAATTTTCTGTGACAACACGTCGGCGATAGCACTGGCAAACAATTCGGTGTTCCACGCTCACACAAAGCACATCGAGATTGATCACCGCTTCATTCGGGATCATATTCATCACAAAACCATTAGCCTGTTACCAATCAGCACGGTGGATCAAATCGCCGACATCTTTACAAAACCATTACCCACTCTTCGGTTCAAGCAGCTCCGCTCCAAACTGACCATCAGGGATGATACCTCAGTTTGCGGGGAGATATTACAACCTAATTAAAAACAGATTAGCATTAATCATATGTAAACCTTATTCTTGCTGTCCAATGATAAGTGTACACATGTGTCTCACACCTGACACTGTCTATTTATAGGAGTATGTACTTAGGCTTTATGATTCAAGGAAATAAGCTTCTCTGTTTCTCTTTATCTTGTTCTTGTCTCTGCCATTGGCGGTCCGGCAACACCAGCTCACGGGACCATCAACTTCTACACATCCCACAGGTTGGGTTAGGGAACACCACATTTTTGCAAGTGCGTGGGTGAGAAAGCTGCCTACCCACAAAAGCCTTTATTTGGTGTGGTGACAGTGGTGTACAGGTCACCGTCCGAAATTGCACACGCTCACCATTTCATGCATATTTTTTATGCTTTCGTTCTAAAGCATCTCTAACTTCTACATTAGCAAACCTGGCGAGCTAAATGAGCTAAATTAACATAATATGCAATTTCCCAATGCTTTAGTCCTTATGGTTCCCTAGAAATCACGATGGATAATTAGTATTGTTTTCATATTCCTCAAAAACAAATATAAAACGGACCAGGCATTTTATTGTTATCCGTATTGTTAGCCATACGGATAACAATAAATCCGACTCTAGCATGAAATTCACTCTTCTGATTAAGAAAACAATGAAACCTTTTGTTCATCATAAAAACTGAAATTACTTTAGATGTATATATTCATTGAGCTTCAAGCATATTGCAAATAATTCGGACAGCCCAATGAACCTACATCTCCTAATGTTGTCAACATTAATTGCCATTTTCTAATGATAACAAAGTCCATGGACGGAGTAATTATTGTGTCCGGTCACCGAACGCGTCCAGAGACCAATAACAGAGCGCAACGCCACTTGGGCGCTCGGTAAAGAGCACTCGATATTGCTCGGTATTTGTCCGGATTTCCGATTTTTAGTCCGGATGTAATAACTTTTCCCAAGGATGACGCTTGGAGAATGTAATATTCAAGCTACTCAGTTTCCAAAAACAGTCTGGGCCTATGGTTTTTCATTAAAATACATATTAATAGAAGTATAAATAAATTGAATATAAAAAAAAGATTTAAATTTTTTTTAACCTTTTTACAATTTTAATAGAAGCATAAATAATTATTATTATTATTTTTTTTTTATAAATAATTAATTATCTTCATACTTTTATATAATAAAAAAATTACATTAAAATATTATAATCAAAATTTTTAAATGATAAATTAAAAGTTTTAGAACTTATTTTAATATAAACATTTAAAAAGCTTTGCTTGCTATAATTGATGTTCCGTGCATAAGTGATATTTAGTCACTAATATTGAGAAAAAATATTTAATTGTATTGATAATAAATTAATTATTTAAATTTTTTGAATATGAAGAATATGTATTACAAATTATAAAATTTTAAATCTTTTTTTTTATTTTTTAAAATAATAAAGTCATACAATTTTTTTTAGACTGCTTATACTGATTTCAAGCTGAATGAAAAAATCTGAAGAATTTTTTCAAAAAGCAAATTTATAGCTGCACGCACTTATAAAAATTTCTGGCTCCGCCAGATTTCCACTTTCCAGGTACTCATCATTAACGATTAAATAAAAGATAATAAGAATTTAACGATAGACGCTGTCTAATGGCACAGAAGCATCCATTTGCAAATCAGGAACAATCGATCGACAGATTGAAGAGGCAAATAAATAAATGATAGCAATGCGAATAACATCCAACAAGGTCGCAAGCGCGCGGTAGAACGAAATCTAATGATAGAAACAGAGCAATCAATAAAAACCTAAAAACATTTGGCAAAACGCCATACCTGAAGCGTTCTCGTGGCGAACTCTACACCGATCGTGGATTTCGATTCCAGGCAGAACTCGTTCCGAGTAAATCTGGAGAGTATGTTCGATTTCCCAACTCCGGAATCGCCTATCAGAACGATCTTGAAGAGGTAATCGTACTCATGATCCAGTCTGTGAGCCATCTCCCCGCTTTCACCTCCTCCTATTGAACAGCCAAAGACATGAATTCCATCCAAGCGAAAGAAGCTCCAAATCGTGAACAGATTCTCAAACTCCAGCAAAAAAATAGAAAAGGAAAAAAATGGGTGGAGGAGGACGAATACCTGAGGCTGGAAACGATCGAAGAAAAACTTTGACGGATTTGGTAAGGAGCCAATGGAGAAGAAGCTTATGGCAGAGCACTTCTAAGAGGTTTTTGCGCTCCTCCAACACTTCCAGGTTGGTAGCTGCTGTCTTTATATATGTTCCCGTTTAAGCCAGGCTATTTAATGGATGGTCTGAACATGGCATGTAGACCGAGTAGATAGTTTTAGACAATAATGATTACAGTTTTTTATTTTAAATTATATTTGTGAAAATAATGTTATTATATTTTAATCTTTATTCAGATTTAATCGAATTTTTCACTATTTTAATAATATTCTAAAATAATATATACACTTTTTTTTTGCAAAATATATAAAGCCATTTATAAATTTTTTCAAGATTTTGAAAATCGGACCGGACAACGAACCGGAACAAGGAGAGGTTCACGGTTCGACCGGTCTAACCGGGGTCGAACCGGATGACGTAATAAATAATAAGTATTATTTAAATTTAATACAATTAACATAAAAATAATGTTATCATTCAAAGTATGAGATAAAAAATTAAATTATGTAGATCCTCCTTATTTTCTCTATATTTCTCCATCAAACCTCTTAATAAATGTATGGCTTCCATAGTCGACCTACCCGGCATGAATCCAAATTGATTTTGAGAAACATTAGTATCACGCCGCAACCTATGCTCCAAAACTCGCTCCCATAGTTTTAAAGTATGACACATTAACTTAATACCTCTATAATTCGCACAATCTTGTGCATCACCTTTATTCTTAAAAATAGGAATTAACATACTCATTCTCCACTCATCTGGCATCTTCTTAGTCTTCAAAATAGTATTAAAAAGTTTAGTAAGCCATGAAATTCCTTCATCTCCTAAGCATTTCCACACCTCTATTGGAATATCATCAGGTCCAACAGCTTTTCCACCCTTCATTTTCTTTAAAGCCTCTCTAATTTCAGTTTTACTAATATGCTGATAAAAATATAAATCTTTATTTTCATCTAGGGTGCTAAGGTCACTATAGTCAATCTTATTTTCACAATCTTCATTAAAAAGTTTATCAAAATATCTCATCCACCTTTGTTGAATATCATTTTCTAAGAAAAGTATTTTTTGATCTTCATCTTTAATACACTTCACTTGAACTAAATCCTTACTACTCCTATCTCTTTGTTTGGCTAACTTATACATATATCTTTCTCCCTCTTTAGTATCTAATCTATTATATAAATCACTAAAAGCTAATGCCTTTGCATCGCATATTGCTTTCTTACAATCCTTAGGAGCCACTTTATATATTTATCAATTATCAGAATTTTTAAAATTAAACCAATTTTTATAACAAAGCTTCTTATATTTAATTTTTTCTTGCACATTAGGATTCCACCACCAACTATTTTTACTATTGGGAGCTTTTCCCTTTGAAACTCCAAGGACATCTTTTGCAATATTCTTAATATCAGTAGCGACTTTTTCCCACATAATATTAGCATCCTCATGCACAGACAAAATCTTAAGATCTAAAATCTTATTTCCAAAAATATTTTTGTTAATATTCTTTAAATGCCCCCATTTAATTAAATGTTTTTAATATATATTAATTTATTTATTAAAAAAAACACTTAAAATTTGTGACATTTGAACCGGCCGGTTCAAAAATAACCGGACCGGTTCGCCGGTTGAACCGGCGGTTCTGACCAGTTCAGTCCGGTTCTTTGCAGAAGTGGTTTTAGGGCTGAACCGGACCGGCCTTATGACCGGTTCACGGTTGAACCGGTCGAACTGGCCGGTCCGGTCCGATTTTTAAAGCACTGAATTTTTTAATAAATTTAGGAGTTCTTTTGTTTGAAAAAAATGTTTGTAAAATATTTTACATATAGGGATTTTAAAAAATATTGATGTTAGGTCTTAAATAAAAGAAATGTAAATAAATTTTAAAATATTTGAAAATCATGCTCTAGTTCAATTTTGCTTCAGTGATTGATATTATTACTAGACATTTGCAAGATATTGTATCATGGTGTATGCTTTTTTGTTGATAATATTCTTCTTCTTGATAAGACTAGAAAAGGAGTTGAAGCTAAATTGAATAATGGAGGTCAACATTAGAGTATAAAGGTTTTCATTTAATTAAATCTAAAATTGAATATATGAAGTGTAATTTTATAAGTAATAGATCTAGTTGGGGAATTGCGACTTTGAACAATTAAGTCATTAATAAGAGTACACATTTTATATATCTTGGGTCTATTGTTGAGAGTGATGGTGAAATAGATGATGATATTATTAGTAGAATTCAAGTTGGATAGTAGAAGTGGAGAAATGCATTGGGCTTGCTGTGTGATAGAAAAGCCCCCCTCAAACTTACTTCAAGGCAGCTAGAAAGCCAGCTTCATCAATCAATTTTTGAGTCAATTTAGTAACCTAGGCTAAACAACTAAGAAAGCTAGCTAGCATTGAATTAGACCAGGATTGATTATGTCAATTTTACACGTGAAAGGAAATAAGATGACGGTGAGATCTGCAATGCCTTATGGCACAAAATGTTGGCCATTAAACAAGAAGCATTATATTAAGTGTTGCAGAGATGAGGATGCTAGGGGTGTCAATATTTGACACGACACGACACGACAACCCGACCTGGACCCGACCCGGAAAATCCGGGTTGGACCCGACCCGTTTGATAAACGGGTCGGGTTCGGGTTCACAGATTTGACCCGTTTGATAAAACAGGTCGGGTCGGGTTGACCCGGCGGGTTATCGGGTCAACCCGAAAACCCGTTTAATTTAAAAAATAAAAAAAAAATGTTTCTGTACTCATTTCCCGATGCTCATTTAATGGATTCCTCAGCCACTCCATGACACGATGCTCATTTAATGGATTCCTCAGCCACTCCATGACAAGCTGTCAAAGTGTCAAGCCCATATCCTTGCTCCGCCCAATGAGATCATTTTTAGGCAAGGATTTGTTTCACGTGCTCCGGCCTCCGTGCAGCTCAAGCGGCTGCTTCTGACCCTCCTGCCTCCTGCAGTCCTACTTAAAAAAAAAAATTCTTTAAGTACAAACGGGTCAGGTCAAATTTGAAAAAAAACCCTAGTACAAACGGGTCGCGGGTCGGGTCGGGTCAACCCGGCAACCCGGCCGGGTCGGGTCCGGGTTGAAATGTCCGACCCGTTTGTAAAAACGGGTCGGGTTCGGGTTGACCCGTTTAGATACGGGTCGGGTCGGGTTCGACCCGAACCCGACGGGTTGACCCGAATTGACACCCCTAGAGGATGCTCAGGTGGATGAGTGACTTTACCCTTAAAGACATAATATGAAATGAGCATATATTAATTATATTATGTATTGGTGTGAGGGGTCATGAAGTAGATCAACATTTATAATTATTCTTGAGCTCGAAGTCCCTTATTTTCATGATGCTGTGGAATCTCAAACACTTGAAGATTGTGTGATGAGGCTAGACAATTCATTTGATAGTATGCAGTGTTATAAAGGTAGTAAGGTTTTATTATCACCAAGGTTAGGGGGGTTGGTAGGCGAGTAATGTTGGGAACGCCCCATCCCGGATTCGAATCCCCTCTACTACAATCTCGCATCTTTAGTGGGGCAAAGCAAGTGTGAGCTCGATATCGGTGGTTGGCCTTGTTTGGTTCCGCCGCCAAGCGCTCTTTTTGGAGTGGCAACAGGTAGATACCCCCGTTCCAAAAAAAAAAAAAGATATTTCAGTTAGATAAAGAGGCTGAGCACTGGTGGCTATGCTAGCAAAATGAGAAGTTCTAAGGTAAATCGAATGATGAGATATCCTGAGAAGAGCTCACTAAGATATTCATGAGTTGATTCGTGCCACCATCTCCTAGGCAACATATTCAAGAGTTCTTGAGCATGATCTTGGGAGCAAGGTGGTGATATAGTATGGGATTGAGTTTATTATTTTGATACGATATATTCCGCAATTAATTAGTATCCCATAAGAAAAATATTTTAAAATACAAATTAAATTTCAAATAAAAATTAAATTTATATTTTAACTGAACTAAATAACTTAAATCCTATATTAAATTGCAAAACTGTTTCACATAATTTAATCTTTAACTTTCCAAATAGTTTTTAGGATTTAATAAATCGGAATTTACGGTATTTACTAAATCTAAAGTTAAATCCTACTTGTTGCCAAACAGGCCTTAAACCATCGCCGGCGAAAATGCTTTTGGTTGGAGACGGCCGGCGATCGGCGGATAACGCCAAGTTTAATTTCAATGGTCGTTCGAATCCGCCGTGGCCGTTCATGCTCCTCGGTGGCAGCAGCAGCAATCGATTTTACTAAACCAGCTCTAATATTTCCTTCTGAAAGCTCCAACTTTATCCAACTTATTCATTCCTGTAAAAAGATCGAATCTTTCCTTCAAATCCACGCCCAACTCTTCACTCGAGGAATCGAATCCAATGATTCCTTCCGCACATTGCTCGTGAATTCCTATTCATTTTTCAGTAGACCTGATTTCTCACTCTCCATCTTCAATTCCACCCCAAACCCATCAATCGTTCTATGGAACTCCATGATCAGAGCTTACACGAAAAGCGGAGAGCATAAAGAGGCAATCCGACTCTATCATATTATGTTGCAGCGTGGCATCGAACCTGATAAGTATACCTTCACGTTTGTGCTCAAAGCTTGCTCTGGAAGTCTTGATTCGAGAACTGGCATTTTGATTCACGAAGAGATCGCGAGGAGGAAGCTACAGGGGGATGCCTATATCGGCACGACTTTATTGGATATGTATGGCAGGCTTGGGATGGTGGGCGCCGCGTCTCAGGTGTTTGATTCAATGCCTGACTGCGATGTTGTTTCACTGAACGCTATGATTTCTGGGTTCAACCAGAATAAACAATCGCATCAAGCTTTGGCTCTTTTCAGGAAGATGCTATCTACCAGCATAACGCCCAATAAAATTACAATTTTGAATTTGTTTCCTGCAGTATGTGAGCTCTCCAACGCTTTGCTCTGCAGGTCTCTCCATGGTTTCATCGCAAGGAGATTGTTTCTTCCTGCAGTTGCTAATGGTCTTATTGATGCTTACTCGAAATGTGGGTTGGTTGAGGCTGCTCGTCGGATTTTTAATGGGATGTCCGAAAGCAGGGATGATGTTACTTGGGGGACGATGATTTCTGGTTTTTTCTACAATGATTTTTTTACAGATGCTTTGGATCTTTTTGATGAATTGCGAAGAGAGAATATGAAATTAAATCAGGTTTCTGTGCTAAGTGCTCTTTCTGCGGCTGCTGAAACTGGTAATTTGGAAAAAGGGATTGAAATTCATATGCATGCGGTTGACAAGGGAATGGATTTTGATATTTCAGTCAATACAGTGCTAGTGACAATGTATGCCAAATGCGGAGAAGTGGAAAAGGCAAAACAATTGTTCTTCGATGGAATGCCAGAGAAGGATATTATTGCCTGGTCTGCTATGATCTCAGCCTTTGCCCAATCAGGTCAGCCAAAAGAAGCAGTATCCATTTTTAAAAAGATGAATTTGGAAGGCATTACGCCTACTTCTATAACTATTGTGAGCATACTTCCGGCTTGTGCGGACATGTTAGATCTGAATGCGGGAAAGAGCATTCACTGTATTTCCTTGAAATCTGGCATCAACTTTGATGGCTCTGTTGGTACTGCTTTTGTTGCAATGTATGCGCAATGCGGCTCATTCATCTCTTCGCTTAAATTGTTTGATAGATTGCAGAACAAAGATATTGTCACGTGGAATGCACTCATAAATGGATATGCTCAGATTGGGGATGCTCGTAATGCTGTGAAGTTGTTTCATGAATTACATCTAAGTGGACTGCAACCAGACCGTGCAACCCTCGTAGGTCTGCTTTCAGTCTTCACATTTCTAGATAAATTCCATGAAGGAACAAGTGTTCATGGGCTGACTATAAAAAGAGGTCTTGGATCAGACCTTCATGTAAAGAATGCCACCATGGATATGTACGCCAAGTGTGGAGACCTTAAAGCAGCTGAAACTGTTTTCTTGGAGACAAAATCTCATGTGGATGTGATAGCATGGAATACGATGATTGCAGGATATGCGCACAATGGCTTTGCAAATGAAGCAATATCTGTTTTCTATCAAATGAGGTCTGATAATATCAGGCCCAACCTAGTTACTCTTGTGAGCATCATCCCAACTGCGGGTTATCTTTCTTCTTTAAGGGATGGCTTAGCTCTGCATTCGATCTCCATTCAGACTGGATTTGAGTCTCATGTTGTGGTTGGAAATAGTTTAATTGACATGTATTCAAAATGCGGGCGATTAGATGTTGCTCGAGACCTGTTTGATCAGATGGAATATAGAGATATAGTATCATGGAATGTGATGCTTGGTGGATACGCCATGCATGGGATTGGTGAAAGTGTCATCAACCTCTTTTCGCAAATGAAAGGAAGTAGCGTCAGACCAGATTCTGTTTCATTGGTTAGTGTTTTGTCTGCTTGCAGGCATGTAGGTTTGGTTGACGTTGGAAGAAAAATTTTCAAATCTATGCGCTCTGAGCTCGACTTGGAACCTAACAAGAAACACTATGCTTGCATGGTTGATTTGTTGGGCCGTGCTGGTCAATTTGATGAGGCATGGGAGTTGCTTAAAGCTATGGGAGAAGAGACTGACTCTAGTATTTGGGGAGCTTTACTTGGCGCTGCCAAAATGCATTGTCATGTGAAGATGGGAGAGTTGGCAGTAGAACACTTGTTGAAACTGGAGCCTCAAAACCCATCTCATTATGTGATTCTTGCAAATATTTATGCAGACTCAGGAAGGTGGGCTGATGCTGAAAGGATAAGAGCGGCAATGAGAAACATGGGAGTAAGCACAAGTCCTGGATGCAGCTGGCTTCAGATCTCAGAAAAAAACATCCTTTACACAGACTGATGGGTGGCCTCATCAATCCCAAGCAAAATGGAATGGTTTGGAATGCACCTCAAAGGGAGAGTAGGAATGTTGTAGAAATTTATACATAGATACTAATTAAGTTTTAAGAAAATCTAATGATTGGTGCATTTATTCAAAAAATTGGCTTCTTGTTGAGATTCATATAAAAAATGACTCTTTTAATATGCATAAAGTTGACAAGCTTTAAAGGAGAGTAGATAATAATTGTTAAACTCATGAAATAGGTTTTGAAAAGACTTGGGCACTTTGGGAAACTTATGCTATAGATTGGAACCTCTTATAATTCACCTTTCAGCCCCATTTAAATGGCATATAAGAAGATAATGAGTAGAGGCGTTCAATGTGATTCAAAGACAATGGCTCACTCTATGTTTAAATTCCTAAAAAGCTAATAGATATAGGATGTCGACTCGTTAGCTAAGAAGTAGGAAGAGGTTTTATACCGAGATTCCAGAAAAAATTTGTGCCACATGAAATACCTTGAATTGGTAGTTGCCCAAGCAGCCCTAACCTAGGTTGTTGGATCGCATTTTGTTAGGTGTCTGATGTCAGACCTTACTTTGCACTACCTGCAGGATGAGAGCCGGTGGGGAGAAGGTGTTGAAGTCTAAGCGTGAGGGAAGAGGTGAAATGTGGATTTTGACAATATCTTTATTATTTAAGCTAGAGATACAAAAATAATTAAAGTAAGAGCTTGCACTAGGGAACCCTAGCCATGTAAGGAAAAAAAATGATACAATGCTTTATGAATCTCTCTTCTCTTTGAATTTTTATCTCTCTTTCCCTTTTATCTTCTATCATAGTATGTGCTATGACATACATTTCTCTAGGAGGTTACTCCAAAAAAAGATATTTCTTTCCTCTTTCCTCCCCCCTTTTTAGGGTTTAGATGAATGCATGAGTTACGTCATGGTATGCAGCTGTTCCATCATCTTTTATTATAATTTATCAGTGTCGAGCTGAGCAATAGCTGAGTGGGGCAATTCAAACAAGATAAGACAATAATTTATGGTCCCCCTTTGCGATGAGAGGGGGTGAGCATCATTTAGATGATGTCTAGAGGATGGGCCGACATGGCATGGGAGGCCAATTTAGGTCACCCATCAATGTAAGAGGGGAAAGTAACGTTTGAACGTGGTCTTCAAGTGAATGTAAGAGGGTGATCTTTTGAAGTGGCAGTGTGTGACATTGGCTGCTTATTGTATCTCAATTTGGAGTCTTAGCTCTGACTTAAATCTTTACAAATCTTGAGGTTCAAAATTCCCCAGAAACTGGGAAGTCCTGGATGCTTGCCATTAATTTCCAACAGTAAGCCTTGCTTATTTTCGGTGGGATGGACTCTTCCATTTATCAAGCTTCCCGAAAGGGCTGCTTATAGGAAAACATGAGTGACCTTCAACATGAAGGTTGCAAATACGAGGGTTTGCACCTAGTAGGCATGTTGCTAGAGAAGAGGGGATAGCCTTTGTGGACTTGGCTGATTTAACTGCTGGTTTTATTATTGAAGAGAAAATGAGTTGGTGTCGAGGAGTTGATTATTGTTGAAAATGATCGGCTGTCTCATTGCATTACGAGGATGGAGGAGGCGACTGCTCCTATTATTTCGATGGAAGGAGGCATGACTGGAGGGTTTGAAGTTTCGAAGGATGAGGGAAATTATCCTTTTCTTCTTGGAAGTGTCCAAGGGAGCGTGAGTGAAGCTCCTTGGTAGGAGGCAAGTATGCTTGAACAGGAGAAAGTCATCGAGGTGACTATCACCGCTACTAAGGGAGTTGCCAAAGAATTCGCTAAAGTGTGGACATTTGATAAGACGCTTGTGTAGTCATTAGACTCTTTCTCGTGTGTTTTATTTATTGATCTCGCATTTCCCCTTGGATAAATTTAGTTAGACAAAATTATTGGGAGGGTTATGTCTTCGGAGTCAATAGTTAAGTTTAAGAGTGAAGGTGAGCCTTATGTTGCTGTGGACAATGCCGGCATGAGAGAAGAAACCGCTTCTTTGAAAGAGCAAGTGACAGCCATGTAGAGCTGCCTGAGCTCAATGGAGGTCAAATTACGAGGATGGTTTTTATTAGGGTGCTCAGCACATCTTGGAATACCTTGATCGGATGCATAAACTTACACTGAGTATGGAGAGGGATCTTGTACTGGAGTGCACTCGTTGTAGCTGCTGTACTGGTTGGTTTTTTTAATGGCTACATTTATCCTGAGAATATTCTACGAGAATGAAAATTGAAAAGTTATTCTGTTGAATAGAAGTTGTTGATGCACCACTGATTTTGAAAGTTTCTATAGTGAATACTGGGAATGAGTGAGCTGTGGCTCTCCAGATCCTATAATAATGAGAGGAAATAGTGAGATATCCATGCATATTTTGATTTGACGTATCTTGAAATTCCGTGTGTTGAGTTCTCAACTATAAATAGAAGCAGTAGGAAAATGAGGGCAGATCTTTACTTCGTATCTTATATTTTCTTTGAATTTAGAATGTTTGGACCTTGCAAATGTGCGAGCAAATTTTTTTGTGAGAAGAAGTTGCCTAAGAACAAGCTAACCGTCGAGTATGCCAATTATGTTTTTTAAAGTCTTCTAATTTTCTCATGAGAGTTTCTTTGTTAGAGTGACGATGGAGGATGAGCAAATCATCTCATAATTAGACAGATAGCTAGTCATTCCCATAATCATATGGTATTAGGGTTTTTGTTCCCTTTATGAATAGATATGAAGGAAGTTTTGAACCTCTATGGGGAGGTTCCCGCCCAATTTTTACCAAATTTTGTACCAATAGTGATTTCTTTCGTTTCTTGGTTGCAGGTGTGTGACTTACCATGATCATTGAAGTTGTTTAGACATATTTTCACAACGAAGGCATTTTAAGAATTTTGCATCCAATTCTTGCACTTGGAAGGCAAGACGGTTGGCCTGGCGAACAAGGTGCGTGATTGGAAAGCAAAGTTTGTAGTGGTTATGAGTCTTTATGGGTGGAGAGTGCAGACTACTCCAAGCCCATTGCAGAAGAAGTAATTGGATCTTTTGAAACTTTCTATGTGGAGAGAGTAATAACTTAATCAAAGAAAAATATTTTGAACTTATGATGTTGAAGGATGCAACTTTTCATAAGTAGATTCTTCTAAGAAATATTGTGAATCAGAGCATATATACCCTTAATTCTCTATCGAGCTTATAAGGGTGTTAAGTAGTATTCTCACACTACCACAATTATTATACCTTCTTAGTTCCCAAAATCCTATCCATCTCTAGACATGAATGTTTTCTATTTCAAGCCCACTAAGTTTTAAATTCAAACATGACCATTACAAGAATTAAACTAATAGCGGGAGTGATTGAAAACAACATTAAATCATTACATGTTTTAGGATCTATATAAGGAAAATATACATCTTTCACATCATAAGTCCAAAACTCAAGAATTAGTTAGTTATAGAAATAATTTCACACAAAATATAATTCATTATATAAATTACAACATGTTATAAGAGTTTAAGTGAAAAAAAAACATCACTCGAAATAGCTTTTATAATCAATTGCAAACACTAGATGCTTCTCGAATTGATCTCTTTAAAGCACGATCACTCTTCACATCCATTATCTCACAATTTTGTTAAAAAAATAAATATCCTAACTCAAGATTGAGATTGACATTCCTAGCTATGAAAAAATCCAATGGAATGATCCAGGAACTAGAGATTAAAGTAATTAAGAAAGAATGATTTTTAAGTTTTCTGAGAATAAAGCTAAAAGCAAAGCAAAATAATTGATTTGTTCAAGTGTTTCGAAGTGACGACTTTTTTTTATGGCAACAATGCATGCAATTTTTGTTGCCATTTCAGATCATAACGCCTTTGCGAAACCTTGATTATTATTCTTTATGGAAAACAAATATGTCATAATAAGTCAAAGTTAAAGAAAGAAAGGAGTCCAAGAATAGCCCTATGCATTGGGTTACATGTAGGAGAAACAAAGGGGGCAGAATAACCTATGAAACACTTTTTTAATTTAAAAAAAAAAATTGCAAAAAATTCATGCTTGATCATATAATTTCACAAGCCATATCAAGCGTAAATCTCAACCATCTATTGTCTAAAAGCAAATTTGGCATACCAAAGAAGGCCATGGTATCAATTGATTGCCAACAGCCAAAAACCAAAGAACACCAGCTGAAACAAAATGATTGCAAAGCACTGTGTGATGGTTAGTTACATTAGCGCGCGTCACCTTTAAGACTGCAATGCAGCACACAGACCTTCGGTCTGTTGAGCAAATGTGCAACACAATAATTTACTTTCACCATTAGAACAAATAAGATATATTACTTATAGCAGTCTCATGCATGCATGCGATAGCCAATGATATATATATATATATATATAATTCTTTGGAAGCACTCTCATCTCGAAACCCCATTTATTGTCGACTCAGACTGAACATGTGGATCCACATGCTTCCCATTAATTTGTGTTCTTTGCCTCTGCTGAACATTAAACATGAAAGAATAATATTATTTAGAAAAAAAAATGTAATAAAATAAAAAGACGCCGAGAAGCACTGATGCACAAGAAACAATCATGTAGATTTCAATGAAATCCCCCTCTACAAGAAATTTAATAGGGTGCGATGCTATGGTCAAAGCTGAGCTTATATATCAATGGAAGCACACCATTAATTTAGATTTTATTTGGGATGATTTTCTTATTGCTTCTTAAAGCAAATTTTTAGTTGAAAGTAGCTTTAAGAAGCAGTAATAAAGCCGCCCCAAACGAAGCCTTAAAAGCTAAAATAACGGGTAATAATAACGTGTGCATATTTTATTTTTTTATGAGAAATTATTCTTCACTCTCCGATTCTCAACAAAGCTACAAGGATCCAATTCCTAAGCACAGCATTTCTAAACCCTAAAAATACATATATTTAACAACACAATAGCCAGCCTTGCGAAATCAAATTTGAAGTTAAGTTTCATACCCAATCAGTAGCATCAACAGAGTTCCCGTTCAATAGCTTGTGGTTCTCTTCTTTGGCTTTACTTTCTTTTTCCTTTGCGCTCAGAGGAAGCAGTGCCTGGTTTCCACCAGAACGGTCGGGCATTTCTATTTAGAAAAAAAAAAAAGAAAAAGATTTCACTTCATAATCTCGATTGCATATACAGTTTATACCAGATGAAAAATATGGCATGTTCGGAAAAAAAAAAAAAAAAAAAAAATGCAAACCTGGTAGTTTTGAGTCAACTAAGAAAACCACAAAGTTTACAGTATACCTAGCACCAAAAGGAAGCCAAATGAAAATAGGAATATATTTGGTAAACCGGACCAACACTTGATATTTACCATGCCACAACCACATCAACAGTATAATGTTTCCGAGAAGCAATTATAAGCAGACTCTGGGCAATAACCATTACCCACGCAAGCATCTTGACAAACCTGCATGAGTATCCAAATAAAAAATATATCCTAGTAAATGGCCAACCTTTAGACTGATCAGAAGCTATGGAAACTGAATCTGAATGTTAATTATACTACATTGGCAAGATAAGGAAATAAGGCATAATTTATTCAAGCACTGTTAGAAATTACCTCTTAGATCCATACTTGTGATACGTTCTGACAAAAACTAGTGTAAAAATCATGTGAGATGAAAATATCAAATCACCACATCCATAAACGACTCCTCGAGGAACTGCAAGCATGAATTATAGATAAGTTACAGACAATAAGATAACGCAGCTACTGATGGCAAGTACTAGCAAAACTTGTGATTCTTTGAAAGACTCAAAAGTCTGCAGCATACAATTAATAAAAAGCACTTCAAATATGCTGTTGGGAGGAGGCAGACTGGCAAGTGGTGAGCCCTACAGAGAAAAGGAACTTCAAATTGTAGTTTTTCTAATCTGTAACTAAGTGCTAAAGTCATAATCCTCTTAAGATGCAAAAAGTTATCACTCGTTACTACTGACTGTTGTTAAAGAAAAGTTTAACCTCACGACAGTGATAGTTAGGACCAGGAAGTATAGTGGAATAGAATGTAATGATCCGTAGCATTTGACAAACCTGCAAGGAACACAATCTAAGGTTAGATCTTACGTTAGGCTAATCAGTTTTAACCAAAGACCAAGAAGTACTCTAGATATCTTTAGAACTCACAATAAGACACGCCAACACCCTTGGCCATAGCAGAACCGTGTAAAAACGCTTGCTATGATATACGAATGGATGAAATGTCCACTAGGAACAACAAAAAAAAAACATCTACAAATAAGCAAACAGTTATTAAGATGTCCAAAAGGATGCTTAAAGCAGTAATATATCACCGTTAAGGGGAGTCATCTACATGAAAAGTAATAACAAGAATATCAAAAAACGTTGGTCAAAATATGGCAAGCATTACAAGATACAGCACATATTTGTTGGTAAGGAACATCATGAAAAATCAGAACATTAACCAAACAAATTCAAATAACAAAGTTTTCACTGCACAAAGTAAACAAAACACAGCGAAAAAAAGCTTTCGGATGGTTTTATTGAAGAAGCAAATAACAACTCTAAATAAAATGCAGTATATTTTTGAAATTTGTGCATGACTAGAGTCAAGAGTAGAATTAGCTGCTATTCATTTTGTAGATAAATAGAGAAGACAGAATTTCTTCTTATTCCAAGCAAAAAAGATTCGGTTATATATATGGGGATTCAAAAGCTTTCCAAGGTAACATCACATAATCATCAAAACAAGAAACAAAGCAAAACTTCACAGAATTTGAAATAAAGACTAATGAAACTAAAAAAGGCAAGAGCCATTTGTGTACATATGGAAGGAAGTAATCGCTATGAGAAAGCTAGCTTAAACGTCATGTATTGCACTCTCTAATTACCTGTGAATTGCAATTAGTAGGAGTACTATATGCAATTCCTGTCAATGATAAATTCTTGAAGTGTAAACAAGTCGCTATATGAATAATTCCACCACGTATACAATTCCCATTTATGCTTAATACCATTGTAGTTCGTTCCCTGAATCCATACAAGCATCCATGGTCAATTCCACTGGGATGCACTCCTTTGATTTCTATGATTATTAGATGACGAAATAATCAAGACTCCTCAAATTGGATAATAAATGTTTACCATTTTCAACTTGGAAAACAAATCTTTAAAATTAATTCTAGGAAGAGCCTATGAAGATAACAATAATTCCATAAGAGCCACAGTTTTGTTATCAATTTTTTATTTGATGAAGTAGTGATCTGCCTTAATATGCTTGATTTGGTCATAGTATACAAAATTCTTAGCAATGCAAATTATAGCTTGATTGTCACATGACATATGACATGGTTCAACCACTAACATAAATACTTCACTAAGAAGTCTCTTTAATCCGTTTCTTCACAAATACCATGGGCCATTGCTCTAAATTCTACTTCAGCATTGCTTCTAATATTAAAATATCGCTTTCTACCATGCCAAGTTACGAAGTTTCCCCACATAAAAGTGCAGTATCCATAAGTAAACCGACGGTCTATAATTGGAATGCCTAACCAGCATTTGTGAAAACTTCAATCTTTCTTTGTGAATTTTTCTAAAAATAAATAGGTATTTACGGGGAGTCATTTTTAGATATATTATGATTTAAAAAATAGCAACCATATAATCTTCTATAGAATAATTCATGAATTGATTGACCATGCTAATAGCAAACTCAATATCTAGATAAATAAATCCCCCAACATGTCTTCGATATTGTCCTTTGTTAATGGGGAACAATCATCTTTCATCCCAAATTTGATGTTTGGATCCTTCTGCTTTGCATCCCAACATTATTATTTCTTTTAAGAAATCAAGCATATATTCATGATGAGTAACACAGTAATCAATTTATGATATCTAGCATCTTTCAAGCCAAAAAAAATATTTAAGATTTGTAGGTCTTTTATTTAAAAAATTGTTGCTGGAAGACCTTTGATGTTATTGATTTCTTCATTGGAGTCTCCTATAAGAATAATATCATTAACATATGCAATCAAAATGCAAGATGTACCTTTAAGCAATCCCTTTATAAATATAGTATGGTCAGCTTCATATTGAGCGTATCCATATTGCTTGAACACATCAATGAATCTGTGATTCATTAAATCACGCTAGTGGACAATACTGCAAGCTATAGAACTTTTTTTTTTTAATTTGCAAACTTTTTTGATGTTTGCAGGAATGTGAAACCTATGAGGACTGTCCAAGTGGATGTCTTCTTCCAGAGCACTATTTAAAAATATTTTTTTGACATTCAATTACTAAATAAACCAATTTAAATTTATTGTTAAATATAGGAGTACCTGAATAGTGTTTGAGTTTAGCTACTGGGGGGGCAATTGTCTCTGATCGTCAATGCCACAAGATTGAGTAAACCCTTTCACAACCTGCTAAGCTATTTTTTATACTCCCACTTGCCTTGTATTTAATAATAAAAATTGGCATGTATCTTATTGCTTTTCTTCTTGTGGTAATCCAACAGTATTCCAAGTCTTATTCATTTTAAGGGCTTGTATTTCCTTCGTGATAATAAATTTTCATAAAGGAATTTTTATAACCTCGTATATAGATTTTGGAAAATCACCTTGGCTAAGATTGTTGATAAAGTAATATAAGCCCAAGAGAAGATTAGCATAGGAAACAAATTTTTGTTTAGAATGATTGGTGTATAATCTCACTTTTTTCTCAAGGCAATAGAAATTTCTAATTCTTCACTTGATAATTCAATGTTGATGGGAGGTTCAGATAGGTTCTTACCTCGAGAATTTTCTAAAGGAAACAAACTTGGGTTGGACTTCTAAATTTGTTCATAGCCGGTAAGTTGATCAATTCCTTTCTGTTTCATTTTCTTTCGAATACACAGACAAACTTAAATTTTTGTGTTGGACGAACATACTAGAAGAATAGAAAACTAGATTTGGTGGTCAAATGTTATCTTGGAAGTTAACAATGTCATAAGAAAAAATGTCCAAAGTTGTTTCAACAATACAAATAATGTCTAAAAGCTTATATTCATTAAGAAAAATCTCCCCCCAAATATTAGGTTAGGTGAAAAAAGGTCGTTACTCAAGAAAAGTAACATACATGGAGCTGTAAAAGCGCTTTGTAGTAGAAGAATAATGCCTACATCCTTTCAGATGAGATGAATATCCCATCAATATACTTTAATAGATTTGAGATCAAGCTTACTGCAATTATAGGAATGAATATGAAAATATGAAAAAAATCCAAAAAATTTTATGGAAATGGTTGAAACAATTCTAATGTTAGGATAGGAGTTTAAGAGAAAATGTACAGGAGCTTCTTAATAAAGAATCAAGTAGGATATTCTATTTCTAAGGTAGGCAGGAGTTAATACTACCTCTCCCCAAAAATGTTTAGGGACATGGGTGATGAACATGAGAAATCCGACAACACAAGCATGTGCTTATTCTCTCTCAGCCACCCCATTGTTAAGATGTCTCAACACAAGAGCTTTGATGTATTATTCTTTGACTCAATAAATATTATCTTAGGATAGGAGAAATATTTTTGAGTATGGTCAGTTTTAATACTTATATTTTGTTTTGGAATTGGATTCAAACCATAGTGTTGAAATTTAGGAATATTTGATGATTTTTTAATTTTTCTTTCATAACCAATATTCAAGTCACTCTGGCATAATCATCTCTGAAGGAGATAAACCACCCTGTCCCAATTAATTTTTTTACTCTAGATTGTCTCCAAATATCAGAGAGAATTAAGGAGAATGGATGAGTATTTTTGTGAGAAATCCTTGTATAATGTTGTAGAGTATGTTTAGAGAAATGAAAAACTTCATATGAATAATTTTTATAAATTTTATTTTTGAATAACTAAGAAAAAAGTTTCTTAAGATACCCGAAATTTAAATGACAAACATGATAGTGATAACATGTGATCATAATCTATATTAATGGTAGACGTGGCTGTGAAAGTTTAGTGCCTTAATGAAATGTCACATTGGAGGCGGTAGAGTTATTAATAAACCTATACATTATTAATCTTCTTCCCTGTGGAAAACCTAGGCGGTAGAGTTAATATTAAGTTAAGTGTTACAGAGATGGGGATGCTCAGGTGGATGAGTAGCTTTACTTTTAGAGACATGATATGAAATGAGCATATATGTGAAAAGGTTGGAGTAGCTCCAGTGGAAGATAAGATTAGAGAGTCGCCTTAGATGGATTGGTCACATAAAACTGCGGCCTTCCGATGACCCGATTAGGAAAGTAGACGTATTAGATTTGACTTATGTTAATAAAAGGTAGAGGTAGACCTAAAAAGACTTGGTTAGAAAATATTAGAAATGACATTTCTTTATTACATTTAGATGAGAATTTGACTCTTAACATGACACAATGGAGAAAAAATGATTAATGTAGCCAATCCCACAGAGTGGGATAAAAGCTTGTTGTTGTTGTTGATGATTGTTAACCTTCTTCCTTGAATCCAAATCCCAAAACTCATAATAAGAAGAAATTAAGCACAAAAGGTATAATCACAAATTAATTTATTGATAGATAAAAAGTTACAATATTGATAGATTGCTTATGGATCTTTATACAAAATAACTCCTTTCGGTTACTCTATTTCCCGAAGAAATAACAAATATTAAACCTAAAGTTACCTCAAACAAAGGCTAAAGGTTAGCCGCCATTTCATATTGTCATATAGGAGGGATGAAATCAGAGGAGAGATTCTCTTATACCATATAACAAAGATAGAATTTCTTTTTATTCCAAGCATGAAACATTCAGCTATCATACACAGGAGCTAAAAAAGCTTTCTATGGAATGATCTCATAATCATCTAAACAAGAAAACAAATTAAACCTTTCAAATTTTGAAATAAAAACTATAATGAAAAATCCTAATGAGGTCAGGTCCATCTGTATGCATGTGGGAGAAGTAATCTGATATGCTAGGGGACCCAACAACCATGAAGTGGTAGTTGTTTATGAAGGTTCCTAATCAAGAGGGTGTTGTTTAGGAAAATTATTTAGGAATGTTCCTAATCAAGGGGAGAGTTGCTTAGGAAAGTTCCTAATTAAGGAAAATTATTTAGGAAGGTTTCTAAAGGGGGGGGGTTAATTGTTTAGAAATGTCAACTAAAATATGTTTAATTGTTTAGAAATGTCAACTAAAATATGTTTAATTGTTTAGAAATGTCAACTAAAATATGTTTAATTGTTTAGAAATGTCAACTAAAATATGTTTAATTGTTTAGAAATGTCAACTAAAATATGTTTAATTGTTTAGAAATGTCAACTAAAATATGTTTAATTGTTTAGGAAGGTTTCTTAAATTATGTTTAATTGTTTAGGAATATTTCTTAAATTATATTTATATTGATTAGGAGTGTTTTATTTAGGTTATTGTGTTCTAGGTTTATTTAAGGGGGAGTTTGTCTATGGTTCAAGGTATGATATTGTTGAGTTTATTTTCCTAGTATTTGTTGTGAGTTTCTAGCGGTGTCTAGGGCTTGTGGGAGAGCTGATCTACCTCTCAATTAGTAGATCAATAGTATTTTGCTTTATTATTGAAGAAGAAATAAGAAAATCAACCCTATCCTAGTGTTACTACACTGTTTTTCTACTTGTTACCTTGTTGTTTTTACTTCCAAAATGCATCAAATTAGTATCAAAGAGATGTTTTTGGAGAGATGGCAGCAAAAGAAAGTGGATGTGTTGAAAGAAAAAATAGAACAATTCAAATCCGACATGGAGAAGTTTTAATTATGGAGAATTGGACGGAGAGCCAATTTGGAGGGATAGAAGAGATGTTAAGAAAGTTCATGAAGATGCAATCCAAAACTCCACCGATGGTTCCAATTGCTAACCCCATCCCGGAATTGACCGGGATTCCTTTTGTTGAATCTAAGGGAAAAGAAATCAGTCGGGAAGAGTTCAATAAGAAAACTTTCTTCCATTAAGAACTACCTACTAGGGCCCCAATAAGGGGCAGATTAGGGATGGGGGGATAGCAAGAAGGAGTTTTATGATGGAGGTGGTGGAGTGATTGACCACTATGGGAAGCCTTTTGGGCAAAGAGAGTGGACGACTGGAGGAGGGGGACATGCCAAACCATGGGGATTGGGTCATGTGAGGCAAGAAAGATGTGATTCCCATCCTTGATATACGAGGGAAATATGGAGGGATCACGACAACCATTACACTGGAGGAGGAATAAGCTATTAGGGTTGTGACGATCCTAGGGTCACTGCATCCTAGTATTGATGTGAAACAAATTGAATATCTTGCAGCAAGAGCTACACCTATTCATCTGAGTTCTCAAGAATTTAGTTCATATGGTGGAAGAATGGATGTAGATCCACATACTTTATCCATTCTTGGTAGTTCTCAAAATGGGACACCACATTTAGCTTCAATTTTAGGAGCTCCAAGGTGGAATATTGATGATCTCATCCATACTCAAGGGTCAAATCAACGATTAAAAAGGCGGAAGAGGCGTACGCACTGAGATGCGACTCAAGGCGAGGCGAAGCATTTGCGCGTTGAGGCTTACGCCTCATTGGATTCGGAGAAGCGTGCGCTTATTTCGCACGGGGCGTAGGCTTCAGTTCGTAACGCCTCGAAGCGAAACGAGGCACCGCTTCGATTTGTAAGTATATAGACCGAGCGGTGAGAGTCGTATAAGAGTTGAGTATTAGGGTAACATACCTGCTTCTGCTTCGGGTGAGAACTGAAAGGCGAACTCCGTCGACTTCGACGACCACAGTTCGGTCGAGTTCGAACATACCTGGAGGCGATCGAAGGTAACGATTTATTTCTTCTTCTCTTTCTTCCCGTAATCTTCCCGTCATTTGCTTCATGTCTCGCTTCTTCTTCTCCAGCTTCCTGTAATCGAAGGTTCTTTTTTCACGGCTAGGTAACGATCTTTCTTCCCGTTATTTGCTTCATGTCTCGTTTCATCAGATTGTACATGCTCGGTACCGCTTAGTGCATGCTCGGTACCGCTCAGTACATGCTTGGTACCGAGCAAGTACATGCTCGGTACCGAGCCAGACACGCTCGGTACCGAGCAAGTACACGCTCGGTACCGAGCAGCGGTACATGCTCGGTACCGAGTGGTACATGCTCGGTACCGAGTAGTACATGCTCGGTACTGAGCGGTACACGCTCGGTACTGAGCAGTACATGCTCGGTACGCTCGGTATTGAGCATATACAACAAGCAGAATTTCAAAATTACTCTTATAATATAATTTTGTTCCGGGGGCGCTGCCCCCGGAAACCCCCGCAGGGGCGCTGCCCCTTGACCCCGCGACCTGACAAGGGGCAGCGAACCCCGCCAGGGGGCAGCGCCCCCTTGG